>NC_060125.1:265516329-265819360 GCF_021461395.2 Schistocerca americana | reverse complement strand
ATGACACCTCAGTGTGAGTCCTGTGTCCTGTCTTCATAGAAATGCTATTGAAAAGTAATAAACTCGAATCTTCTATGTAAATACTCATAAAGCTTTTTTAAATAAAACAAAGACATTAATTACATTTCGTATCTTTAGTCTTAATGTCATCATATTCATTTCTCAACAGAGTCACCTTGGCGACGGACGCTTTCCTCCCAGCGAAAGACAAGTTTCTTGATATAGTCACTATGGAACGTTCGACATTGTTGGCGGAGCTACAACCTCTTCTCTCCTTGCATCGCTTCATCACTATCAAAGTGAAGTTCTCGAAGATGCTCTTTAAGTTTCGGAAACAGATGAGAATCGGACGGGGCCAAGTCGGAATTGTATGGAGTATGATCAATGACAGTAAACCCAAGACGTCGGATTGCTGCAGATGTAGCTCTCATGTACGGTCTGGCGTTGTCATGCTGAAGGAAAAGTGAGGCTAAACCACGCCGTGTTACATGCGACATTTCGGAGCCCTCTAGCGACTGAGGGCTGAAATTATGTAATATCAATAATAAAGGTGCAAAATGTTAATAATGTTTGTTTTATGTAAAAAATTCCGAGAGCTGTCATATAAAAATTCAAAGGCCCAACAAGTTTCTGCTCATCTTCCATTATGCTCCTAATAAATTTAGAACACTGATGATGGCTAAATGATCACTGGAAGTAGTTTGGAAATAGAAAACATTTTGCAGCAAATCAGAGCCGCAAATCTCAAATTGTTGTAATGAAGCTGCTGAACACCAGTTGAAGTAAAGCGCATATAACGTTTCTCGGTGCTCAAGGACATTGTTATAAATGCGGAAAGGTGTCACTGATGGTTTCAGATATTTGTAGCTGACCGGTCTACTATGATTAATTACGCTTTAATTAACTAACAGTTCTGTTGGTGAAATAGTCTGTTAATAATTATAAACACATTTCTAACAGTTTTCATTAGTGAACCAGTTTTGTAAATAGTTTTACACATCCAGTATTTCATTGCATTTCAACATCGTGTACTTCGATGTTATGTATTTTTCCTCCGATTCTGGTAAACTCTCTCTTTTTTCGGCCTTTGGTCATTATTTGAGTACACAAGATAGTCCAGCGTCAACAACCATATTGAAAAACCTGTAACAGTATGGTAAAAAATATATCTGCTGTTTTTTAGGGGGAGCAACAACTGGAAAAGATTTGACGTTGTGTTCATTTGTAGAGATCCTTTTGTGAACTATGGAACGGCGGTTGCACACATAAAAAAACAGGAAATCCCCTATGTCTCAACGTTTCTGAAAGTAAACAGCTTGCACAAGTAGACAACCGTTTTGTCGAGGAGGGCAGGCACAGAATATGTTCAGTTTATCGAAGCTCTGGGTATACCATGGTATATTCTTACCAGCTGTTCCATTGCATTAATCGTCTTAATTGGCAGCATTTCGGCACTCATTCGAAATTCCTATTCAATTTGAAACAAAAACTGAAACAGTTATCACTTCCGTTTTACTGTAGAGATCTCTAAAACCCTCAAACAGTTCTGTCGTTGGTTACCATCTGATGAATTGCGACATAAATATAGCGAATCACTTGATAATTTACATAAAACGTTTACTTTCCTCTTTGATTACTTAATCTTAACTTGGATAATATAGGATGGTTGAATTAAGATTCCACATTTTTATCAATCACATATATACGATAATTGTTCAAAAGGAAGACATTTTATTGACTATGCGATCCTTGAGCAGACGCGAGAAACAATCTGGTCGGTTGAGAGCGCCCGGTAGGCTGATTTTTACTTTAACGTAACGACTGCTAACAGGACAAAGATAGTGAAATTGGCGGTCATGAATTTTACGTGCCTTATTACTAGGTGCGACATTGCTTTATATGGTTGAGAAATCCCTTAGAGCGGCTCATTCACAGCACTCAAGTGCGACGTCGGTCGAGTCTGCGCGTACTTACGGGGTCTCTTCTCCAAAGTTGGCAAAGTAAATGTGGTGTTCATAGTAGTTCATTTCTGCAGGAAATGGCTCTGCTGAAGAGGTGCTTCAGCCACTTCCACGACACCCGTTGCGTAACGTCATAAATGAAGGTCAATGTGACGGACACAATGTCTTCCTGAGCTCAACACAGACTATTGACTTACCGAAAGTTGAGAACCGGAAAGTGTGCTAGAACGGGGCGTATTTCGGGTCAAGAGGCTGCACAATGTGAGATGAAACTTCTGTTGCATTGCAAGGTAAAGACTACCATAAATTACTGTTACGCGGACCTGCCATAAGTTGAAACAGTTTTTTAACGGTGTTGGCGGAAGGACTGGTGGGAGGGGGGGGGGGAGGGGGGGGGGGATCAGAACGTAAGTCTGCTTGTTCTTCAGGGGTTGTAAAAGCGGTAATTATTTCGTGCATATTCTGCTAAGTCTTTCAGGGCTTTCCAGTTCACGATGTCACAGTTACTCACATGTTACATTGATAATTTGAACCATCCTTATCACCAAACGACAGTCAATTTTCGGAGAACCACTTCGTCATTATTCGTTAAATACAATTTAAAATCTCTTCTGTTCCTTTCTCTTCAATGGGATTTATAGTAATGTTGGTATCGTCTGAAAAAAGTACTAATTCTGCTTGTTGAATGTTAAGTGGAAGGTCATTCACATATGCAGGGTGGTCCGTTGATCGTGACCGGGCCAAATATCTCACGAAATAAGCGTCAAACGAAAAAACTACAAAGAACGAAATTCGTCTAGCTTGAAGGTGGAAACCAGATGGCGCTATGCTTGGCCCGCTAGATGGCGCTGCCATAGGTCAAACGGATATCAACTGCGTTTTTTTCAAATAGGAACCCCCATTTTTATTACATATTCGTGTAGTACGTAAAGAAATATGAATGTTTTAGTTGGACCACTTTTTTAGCTTTATGATAGATGGTGCTGTAATAGTCACAAACATATGGCTCAGATTTTAGACGAACAGTTGGTAACAGGTAGATTTTTTAAATTAAAATACAGAACGTAGATACGTTTGAACGTTTTATTTCGATTGTTTCAATGTGATATATGTACCCTTGTGAACGTATCATTTCTGAGAAAGCATGCTGTTACAGCGTGATTACCTGTAAATACCACATTACTGCAATAAATGCTCAAAATAATGTCCGTCAACCTTAATGCATTTGGCAACACGTGTAAAGACATTCCTCTCAACAGCGAGTAGTTTGCCTTCCCTAATGTTCGCACATGCATTGACAACGCGCTGACGCATGTTGTCAGGCGTTGTCGGTGGATTTCGGACTAAACAGAGCGGAAATTTTTCAGTGGAAATGTGATATAAAATAACTTAACTTCCATAAAATATGTGACATTTTAGATAATGTATAATACAAAATGCCGTAATTTGTTAACGTTTTCGTGGCTATTTCTTGACAAACTGCTTGTTGGCTGCTATCTCGGGTTCTTCGGCCGACGTTTGCCTGACGGTTCTTCATCTTCTGCCACCAGCAATGGAGGGTAAAATTTTGACAGAAACCAGAAGGGAATTAATAAAACTGTGTTTTGTTTATCAATTTGAGTATAAGTTCTGTTAACCTCTATTTCTTCAGACGTTTCATATTACGACACTTAGCTTACCTTCCATCATGTTAGTGAACATCTTACTTAGCATCACTTTTTGTGCTTTTTCTCTTGGTTTATGAAAAACAGCATATGAATATTGCTTAGGCGCCCAGCTATTTGTGCCGTAGTTGTCGCACAATAACAAGCAGTCTTCCAACATCACGTACTAAAAGCAGTTTTAAGACACGGTTAAGTAAAAAGTCCTCTCTGCCATTTACAACACAGTAAACTGTACAGCAAAAATGTGGTTATAAGAAAAGAACAGTTCTGTTATGAATTCATCAGAACACGAAAGAATTTTTGCAGTTGATTTAATTCGATCTCTGTAGT
Organism: Schistocerca americana; assembly: GCF_021461395.2. Classification (NCBI taxonomy): domain Eukaryota; kingdom Metazoa; phylum Arthropoda; class Insecta; order Orthoptera; family Acrididae; genus Schistocerca; species Schistocerca americana. The sequence goes on along the minus strand of NC_060125.1, from coordinate 265,815,405 downwards.
TTCATGCACACAGGTTGCGGGTAGCAGAGTTAAATTATTTAGAAACGATGGAAAACCAACAAAATTGCAAGAGAAATTGTATTTCAATATTGGTAGAAAATATTGTAGTGACTTTTTATGTGTACATGAGTGTGTAGATCCGTTGTAGCGTCAGTACGTCTTATTCTACGTGTGTGTGTATCGTTTGTGAGTACAAGACACTGAACTATAGGTGTGAATACACCTGCGCCGTTAATACACGTCTTAAGAACACATGAGGCTACGTACAACATATCAGCTACAACTTCATTCCACGGCCAAGTAATTTTATCTTTGATATCGTTAAGGCTTTCTACATTCAAGTGCCGAAAAATAAATCACTTTGTAACATCTGTGTAGACGTAAAATAGCTTACGAAAATTAACGTGTGAAGCATTTTAATCGTTTACTACTAGAAATATCTCATTGTTGTAATGAATTGTCTTTTAGAACGAATAATAATTTATAGTTTCCTCGGTTCGCATGGAGAAACACCTTTTTCATGGTACACTTATTATAAATTCAAGGCTGAGCATTTTCTTAACTGTGAGAAATCTCATCACTTGAACAAAAGGTAGCCGTTAAGCGGCAACCACTAGAATCTGTTTGAATATCGACTCTTCTTTTTGTGAAATGAATTAAATTAACTTGACTTTAGTCTGTTTATTCAAGAAATTAACTGTAAACCATCTCCCTTTGGTTTTACGCCAGGTAATATTGGAGTAATTTAGAAAAGAATTTGCACTTCTTCAAATGGTGGCCAACAATACTAACTGCTACTCGCGCTGTACCGCATGCAATATCTCTGAAAAATGCAGAGTTAATTTTTCATTTGTGTAGGGATGCTAATGCTACTAGTTTGTTTATCAATCACAGCATATATTTACCAGAAATACATTACAAGATACATCCATCTCCATCTAACAAGATTCACACCGGAGTAAAAAACTATAAAAATCTTTTTCTATTGTTTTCATTGTTCTTAGTGTCTTTTCTGGAAAACATACATTCATTATTATGAAATATCGATACTGCTTTTCATATAAATTACATTTTATATACTCTTTTGTATACAGAATAACACTTCGTTTTACTACATAAGCATTTCATGTCAACCATAAGTAACTGTTTCTCGTTCCCTGAGGACCATTAGAGTATGTACTCTTGATACTCCACATGTTCCGAAAAACTGAAGTGACAAGTGAAATGACCCTACCGAAAACACTTAATTATTATGTTCGGGTAAATAAAGTAATTTAAATCTGTAGCAGATACTTTTTATGAACTTAAATAGAGACTGTAGAGACATAATAAACCAAATGCCTCAACCATGACGTTGTTTAGGATTCGGTGATCTTTTCTAAGACTATGTATTGATGAATGCGTAAAGAAAGGAATGAAACCTAAATCTAGATTTCCATAATGGAATTTAAACTGCCGCCCTCCGTATGAAAGACTAATGAGCAACTACTGCGTCAGCTGGTTTTGTTGGCTGATAACAGTTGCGCTTCATACCGTGATCTGTCCTTGACAGCCCTCAGCCTTGTGCTACAGAGGTACTTTCTACGTCACAACGCAGGTTATTTACAAGGCGGCACTGAAACACAATTTTAATTATAAAATGTAAGGGTACAGTAACAAATTATGGTGTCAGAAGTAGACATATTCGTCTGTTGGGTGCACCCACTGTTCTTGTTTGTATAAAAGTATTCAATTTGAATCTATACACAGCTTTCCTTAATTTTAAAATAACCGGTTTCGGGCAAGCGTCTCATCTTCAGGTCATTTGTTACAGTTGCGTGGTAACTTATAATTCCTTGTCGACAGGTTACTCCTTAACTGTAACAACCTGAAGATGGGCAGCTAACCCTTCATGGATTATTTGAAAATAAAAGGAAACGAACTGCAGGCTACAGTTGTACAGTTTTATGCAAACTAGAGCACTATCATTATATTCGTCTAGTTGTTGGAACATTGCTATCTCCCTACAGTATCGAGACCTTTTGAAAATAATGCAAAATAATCTAGAAGGACTGCAGCTGCCATTTCAGTTCAACATCAGAGTTATCCCAAAGTTCATCTCTTCCGGCAGCTAAACCCTTTGTCAGCGTTCTATATAAAACGCAGTGACTCGAGAGGTCACTTAGGCTCTTGTAACTCATGTCGCAGTCAGAACTTAATGAGGTGCTCCACAAGTACAAATGTGTATCTATATCATGATTTCATAATCTAGGCTTTTGCAATGCTGCAGTTAAATTATCGACACAAGGTTGTTGCGTAGTCCCACTGTTTAATCTCCCTATCTTGCGTGTTGGTTTCAATAACCGAACAACCAACTATTAGCAAAATTAGGCATGTGTAAGCAATGAGTGAAAATTACGAAGTTATTATGGACAAGTTATTATTAACAGAAACTCTAGTTTGGCTGTTCGTCTAGATCAGTAGCTTCCAACCGCTTCTACAACGACGTGAGTTGAGTGAACCACTGATTTTTAAATATACATACAGTAGACATGCATAAAATTTAATTCAATGTAACGATTTAATAACCTTACATTAACTTCACCCTTACCGGTTAAGACGTACAGTTATTCTTGTTACGGGTTAAAAGTTACACACAATGTAGGCCTAGTTGTAATAATGAATACAAGTTTTCGTTTTAATTACTCACTATCTGCCTTGGAGTTCATTGGGAAGGTTGAGTCTGCTGTTTATGGGACAGAGCTTTGAAATCGGGAACAACAGAAGTTAAATGAAGTCATGAATAATTTCCAGCACAATTTTTTAAATAAGCACACGAGGAAAACGATTTTTCATAATAATATGTGGATAAAAAGGACAACAAAGCTTTCTTCGGAAACACTGGGAACTCCTTTAAACTATACAAGAAATCAACTAATGAGGAAGATTTATAATATTTCTGTAACTATAAATCAATGGAAATTTTAAGAAGCTGCTCTTTCTCATTTAAGCTTAATGTTGATTCTAAACCTGTTGACTCTTTGAAGGGATTGCGAATCCAGTTGTTATTATTGGACACAGCAGGGATATATTCCCTGAAGGTTTTTCCAAGCCCTTCAAATATTCTTTAACAACGTTCTTGACATTTTCATCCAAAGAAAGATGATTTTTCACCAGAAAGTCGTACAGGGAATCGATTCAGTCGGCCTGATTTCTACTGAAACACGTTTCCCAAAAATGATTCGACATGGTCTTGCACAAGATAAGCGTTTATATTTGACCACTGAGGAGACATGTTTAAACTGTAAATTTTATGTCTGAAGCCGAATTTGATCCTTCATGCAATTTGCTTTGTGAAAGGCACGGCTGGTGAGAAAAACATAATCTTTGTCTTTGGGCTCATTCAGTCTGGAAATAGTTCTAATTCGAGGTAGCCACGTAACTTCAGCGTGAGACAATAAACACTTACAAATACTTCTTTTTCCGTCACAAAGCACTACAAAGATGAGGAGATTAACAGGGTGAGCCTTAATAAAATTAACTATTTCCCCTGCATCGTTCAGTACAGATTTCAATCCATCTGGCATGCGTTTAGAAACAAGAGCCTGTCAATGAATGCAACAATGTATCCAAGTAGCGTGCGGCGCTACTGATTTCAATTTGTCAACAAACCCATCATAGCACACTGTCAAAGATTTCCCACCATCTGAGCAATTGCCTACACAACGGGTCCTGATTACTGAATTTTCGCGAGCCGGCCGAAGTGGCCGTGCGGTTAAAGGCGCTGCAGTCTGGAACCGCAAGACCGCTACGGTCGCAGGTTCGAATCCTGCCTCGGGCATGGATGTTTGTGATGTCCTTAGGTTAGTTAGGTTTAACTAGTTCTAAGTTCTAGGGGACTAATGACCTCAGCAGTTGAGTCCCATAGTGCTCAGAGCCATTTGAACCATTTTTTTGAATTTTCGCGGAAGTATTCACCGGTTTACTTAATTTATCTCCTCAAGTAATTCTCTCTTTTAAAGATCTACTAAGTAGTAGCTCCTCTTCTACAGACTCATCATTATTTCAGCGGACGAAAAACAACGAAAATGCTAAACAGGTAAAATCAATCGATTCGTCACGGTAAATTGCAAAACTAGGACTGATACGAACTCTTTCGAAAATTTGATTTTGGTCATGATTTGACATGTCTTTAATCCGGCTGTTGATCGTATTGTGGGACAGTGATGCCATATTGACTTTTTGTGAAAGGTTTTCCAAGCACGCAGTACACTACATCACTTATACAAGGCCCGCACTAAATCTTCAGCTATTGAATGAGGTTTTGTAGTTTTTGCAGTTTTGTAGCTAAGGCGATGAGACGCTACTAGAGCATTCTCATTGCCACGGTTTGGAGCAGACACAGAAGTAGTTAAGTGATTTTTTTCACTCATTAGCTTTTTGTGATACTATTCTACACAGAAAACTGGCGTTTTCTTTTACCCTCTGCGACCCCTGCGATAACATGGCGGACCACATAAATATCGCACTAAAATGTAATTCATCGCCAGATTTTCAGACCACTTTTCGAAGCGTTTACTGTGGTCAGAACCTTTAGAACGACGACATGACTTTCTCGTTCTTTTAAAGACATTACTTCGCTACTACATACCTGACGCCGTTGGTTGGCTGGCTGTTTGACTGCATAGAGGGGAGGGGAGTGGGAAGAGTGTTGACCAAAGAGCAAGGTAATCGCTCCTACGATGCAAAGAGGCAGAGACTAAGGGAGGAACAACGTCATCGGCATCGTCAGTAGATGGGGAAAGGAAAAAGTTAAAAAAAAGAGGCAGGAGGAACATGGGCGGTAAGAAGAGTAAAGAACAGGAAAGGGATGAAGGAGAAGGGGAGGGGCGAGAGCAGGGGGCGTCCAAGAAGTGCTCCGCGCGACAGCACCGCACCGGTGCCGACCCAACCCGATCCCCACACCACACCACGATCGTTATGTAACATGAAAACACCAGGGGCACAAAACACAAGGAAAGGAGAAACACAACAGCACAAAAACCAAACCTAACTTAAGGAAAATGGGAGGGGGGGGGGTTCAAAAATGGTTCAAATGGCTCTGAGCACCATGGGACTTAACAGCGGAGGTCATCAGTCCTCTAGAACTTAGAACTGCTTAAACCTAACTAACCTAAGGACATCACACACATCCATGCCTGAGGCAGGATTCGAACCTGCGACCGTAGCGGTCGCGCGGTTCCACACTGAAGCGCCTAGAACCGCTCGGCCACTCCAGCCGGTTGGGGGGGGGGGGGGGGGGGGAGGGGTGGAATTTGGCTGGCATGGAGGTAAGGCCGAAGATCTCCCAAACCGACATGAATGTTAACCGAGGTACTCCACTTCCGGAAAAAAACTGAAGTACTTAAATCTGGGAGAAAAAAAAACTATAGTGAAGAAATCTGAGGACATACATAATTATGCAAGGGTAGTGCACCATTACCCATGGCAAGGAGACTGATAGGGCGTATTTAGTACGAAGGGCCAATATGCGAGTGCAGCCCAGCCAAATATGGATCGACATGAGGGGAGCCCAGCAACTACAAATGGGGCGTGGGTGCGCATTACAGAGTAAATTACCTTGGGTCAATATGGTATGGTTGATACGAAGATGGCAGAGGCTGGCAGATTCTTCCCGAGAGAAGCAGAAGGCAGGACACCACATGGCTGGAGTGTCCTTAACCACACGAAATTTATTAGACAGGTGGGTGGCACCCAAGAGTCAGCCAACGACTAGAGGAAAGTAATTTGATGTGAAGCCGCAAATTCGGCAGGGGAGAGATCACAGAGAATTCAGTGTAGGTGGCTGCTGCTCCCAAACCACATGATCAGAAAACTCATTATGTATGATTCCCATGTAGCAAAGAACCCAAAGGAAATAAACCAAACAAGTTGCATGGACAAGATCAGTGAAGAGGTCGTGGATGGCAGAAACTAATGGATTGACGGTTTGGTTTGCCCAAACAGTGGACAACTGCCTGAAGGCCGCTCTTCGAGTCCACAGATATCTTTCGTGATGGAGCACAGTCCCCAGTAAAAGGCCAACAGTTCTCATTAAACACCTCACATGTGGAGGCAAGACATGGTGTTCCGTGCCAGCAAAAGACATGAAGGAATATCCCATGTGACGTGCGAATTTAGAGCCAGAACAATAGAGGCTTTCAGATGCCTGGAGAGATCCTTCTGAACCTAGAGCTGGAAACTACCCGAGGGGAAAGGTGTTCAGGACGAACATGGTGAGCAGAACAAAGAAGAAGGACCGAAATCAGGGCAGGGACTAGCGGGGTGGATCCCAACTGGTAAACCCACTCAATAGCAGGCTGTCGGTGGGCGACGTGAAAAGAATAGGAAACTAGTGGCTGAGGCTGCCAAACGAAAACGGGATGAAGGATCCCAGCCCTAACTGGATGACTACTGATAGGGCTTGTGCGAAAGGCACTGGTGGCCAAACAGACACGGTCCAAGAGGAGAAATGTGAAATGGCAACCAAAACCAGACAGGACAGTTCCAAAGCCTACTAATAGCGAAGAAGAATCAAACGATCTGTGGCTGAAGAGGGGTGGACAAGGGAGTGAAAGACATTGACTCCAAGGCAACAGTCAACCTTCTGAAGGTGTATATGGGGAACTAACTGAACTTATTGTCCAAAGGAAAGCCCAAGAAATGGAACTGGAGAACGGCAGTCATGTGCTGCATGTCAAGGTAGAGCTCTGTATCGGGATGGACCATAGTACAGCGACAGAAATGCACCAGCTATTATTTAAGGGGAAAGAATTGAAAACAGTGTGAGAAAGTCCATGAGGAAGCTCGCCAGATGGCATTCCCCGCAGAGATCACTGGGTAGGAACTAGCACAGATACTTAAATCATCCACACACAGAGCAGGGACATCCACAGCCTGATGGAAGCTGAGAATGGTGCCAACCTGAACTCGGAAAAACTAGTGCAGCAGGAACTGGTAAAGAAAAATTAGAAAGGGAGCCCTAAAGATCTCACTCATGTAGTGTAAATAAGATGTGATGGCTTCAAACTGTATTGTAGGCTTACATAGACAGAAGGAAACTGTGACAAGATTGCGGCACTGAGAGGAGTCCAACCATACTTTGGTTTCCAGCTGGAGCAGATGATCTATCCCAAATGCCACACTGGCAAGGAGACAAAAGGTCCAGAGTTTCGTGGACCAAACAGAGCGAGCGGGCCTCCATTTGCTCAAATAAAACTGAAGATCAGCCAGTGCCTACTGAGGGGTAACAGATCCTAATCAGGCTTAAGGACAGGAACGATAACACTGTCCACCTACTGAGACGGAAAAACACATTGGAACCAAATACGATTTAACACTCAGGGGAAATACTATATTGTCTTCAATAAGGATTGAAGTGTTATAGCAACTGCTTATGGATGACATCATGGCCAGGTGTTGAATCGTGGGAAGAGGAGGATGCCAGAAGAAGTTCCCATTCAGTAAGATCTTCATTGTAGGACTCAGCATGACAAGGGTAAAATATAGGCACGAAGCTATTCGCCTGCTGTTTGTGGAGGAGGAAGGTTGCTAGATAGGTGGCTGAAGCCATTGCAAGATGTGTTGCTAGGCGTTCTATGAAAATAGATGGACCTGTACAAATGCCACATGGAAGGGTAATACCTGGAATGGAAGACAGCTGTCAGCAGTCTTAGAGCCTGTAGAGTGTGGCCCACACCTGTGACAATGGACAGAAGGACCTAGGGAGGACCTACGGAGGAGACAGATCGTCAACATACCTGTTTGCTCTGTTGTATTAAGTAACAAACTTTTGTGTGAAGACACTGAGAGGTATTTAGACCTTTAGAGGACGGGTACTGCTTACGGCATTGCACGACTAAATGGCGGTCGTAGATGGCTTTGGAAACAGTTATGGGCCACTTCGTGACTACCTGGCACTAAACGGACCCAGACCTCGAAAATATTGAAGGAAGAAGTTTAGGTTTACTCCAATAAGTATAATTGTAAATTTGATTTTCAGTCATTTATTATTTATAGCTAAGCCTGCAAATAATGTGTTTCATTGAATGGACAGCAATGCTGGCAGCGAGAATAGTCGCATCGAACATGTCCCAGACCACTTCGACAGTACAACCCGACAAACAGGGGGTAAAAACGACTGGGGAGATATATAGAGACCAGCACATCAGCACAATTGAAAATCCTGTGTGATAACATGTCCTTTGGGAGGAGAGAAGGAAACGAGAGAATCAATGGGAAGTGCTCGCTGTTGTAGAGGTCACTGAGCAGTGATCAATCTACTGAAAGACAAAGCGGAGTGAAAGTGAGCGAAAGATCAATGGCAGAGAAAGTGCCGCAAGAGGCACTAAAATGGGTAGGAGAAACGACATTAAGATGGCACATGTCGTTGTCCACACAAAAATGGACTATGTGACCTTGATTAGATGAGAAAGCACTGCCCCACAAGGGGCATAGGCATTAAAATCCCCAAGTAGGAGGAAGGAAAGGAGAGTTACTGGAGGAGGGCATTTAGGATTGTGGGTAAAGGTGGCCTTTCTGGGGGCCGACAAAGACAGCAAACTGTGGCTGCAGAGTCCAGGTGGATTCAGATGGCAACTGCTTCCAGTGTGGTACAAAGTGGGATCCATGTGCTAACAACATCCTCTCAAAGAGCCAACCCAGTTCTGACAGAAAGCACGGAACCCACGAAGAGTCAGTGAGTGAGCATCAGTAAAATGATAATTCTGTAGAACAGCAAAAGCTGTGCATTAAAAGGAAACAAGGGATCATAACTCCAGAACAGGATGGTAGTATCCGTTACAGTTCCACTGAATAAGCACCAAGTGGGAATCCAAATGGGAAGCTACTGAGTTGAAGCCAGCCATGCCACTGGGTCACCATATGTGACCAAAAGAGAACAGGACGCCGTCCACAACAAGACGGCAAACTCAGGTTGCAATGGGGGAGTTGGCACCTTTGGGCGCAGGAAAGGTAAATTTCCCAGGATCTGCACAATATCTACTGTATGTTGAAGGGCACAGCCAGGAAAGGGAGACGGTTTCAATGAGACCTGGAACTGAGTGCTAGCAGGCAACCTTGCATGGCGTGGACTGTGGGTCCTAGGGCTGATGTGTGGCAGCAGGCCTTCATTTTGGGACATGCCAGGATGAGGGGTCCTGGGAGGGGATCCAGTCACTAGCAGACACGAAAAAAGCGGAAGTAGTACTTGGATGGGAGGACATGGCAACTGCAAGTAAAGGGGAGAAGAGCAGGAGATGGAACCGGGGTGACGAGGTGGGAGGAGGGTTAAAGAATGTAACACAGCCAAGTTAGATGTCATAAACACCGGGTGAAACTGTCATATTTTCGATGAGTCTCTGTGTATGATAAAATATTAAACGAAAACTAACTTACACTCGTTCTTGTTAACTGGTCAATCCACCTAGAGTGGAGAGTGATGGTCATGGCAATTAATGCATATGGGCAGCGGAACACACATGTCCCCCCCAAAGAGTGGCCATCTCATTCACAGCATAGAAGGTCTGCTGCATGCTGTATGGTGGAGAGACATATGCTCAAAACATCAGCACTGAAAGCACTTCACACCAATAAACCATAATCTTGACCTTTTGTTAGCCCACTGGACTCGCATTCGGGAGGACGACGGTTCAATCGCGCGTCCCGCCATCCTGATTTAGGTTTTCCGTGATTTCCCTAAATCGCTCCAGGCAAATGTCAGGATGGTTCCTTTGAAAGGGCATGGCCGACTTCCTTCCCCGTCTTTCCCGAATCCAATGAGACCGATGACCTAGCTATTTGGTCTCTTCCCCCAAACAACCCAACCCAACTCAACCCTTGACCTTTTCCAGGAGGGAATGCAACTCAGACGTCAGAGTAAAAATGTTAGTATTAATGTGGTTGTCCTTATGGTCTTTCTGAACACACCAAACAAAACAAAAGCCTCAGGGTTTCTCATCACCATGAAGGATGGTATACTGAACGTTGCCTGATAAGGAGTAATGGCCACAGGCATGACGGGCCGCAGACTGGGCGGTAGGAGAAGTTCTGAACAATAGTAAACATGATCGCATCTTACTCAGGGAGTCCACTTCACAAACCTGACGCAGATAGTTTCCATGTGAACAAACGGTTTAACGGTTTGGTGGCGTTGACGTGTCCCCATCAACCTGCCACAGATCAGGTGGGGGTAAACGATTTCACACCAAGCCAGGAAGTCTGGCCCTCCTCTCAGGGGGTAGCCAGGGAAGGGAAGGCTACATGGTCATTACAAGTAGCATTAAAAGATCCATTCCCAAGTTAAGAGATGGCCATAAAAGATTGGTCAGTTTTTGAAGTTTAATGCGTTTCATATGCAATTTTTCTGCCATAATACCACCCACTCTGAACAGCGATTTATATCCTTGGGTGGCACCGAGACACAGCAAGGGCCATCTGGCATGACACCCATTGCCGGGGATTTTCGATGCACCAGAATGACAAGCAACCACTCCTTAAGGTGGTCAAAACCCATGGGGCCACCAAGAACGTCGACACAGAAAGATGAAAAAAATGCAAGAGAAACAAACCGTAGAATATAGCGGAAACCAGGAGGAAAGCCGGACTGGTGTGAGCAAGGTCACCGAGAGGGGCGTAGAAGGAGACAGAAGGGGTGGATCGAGGAAAGGGAATGCACCCAGGAAGAACGGAGGTCGACAGCAGTACGGGACCTCATGTCTCCACTCACAAACTCTTGAAGAGCCGTGAGCCATCTGGGGGGACCTGACGTCGTAAATGCACATTCAGCACAGAGTAATCACAGTTTACAACACATGCACCAAATACGCCAGCTGGAACTGGCTCAGTTGAGCGATAACAGGTCAGTGTTGGTATTGCGGGCACAGGTCTGCATTATTTTCCGTAGCTGTTCACGAGTGCGTAGTGAGGGACGTACATAGCGAAAACACAAATCTAAGTGTTTCCACAGATATTTAACTTCGGTGTGATGTGGATTATTTTCGAATTACGGAAATACTTTCAAGTTCTGACTGAGCTGCTCCAAACATTTACGGACAAAGGAAGCTGGGTGCACATTAACTCACTCTATGAGCGACTTCTCATCAGGCAAAACAGCCATCAACCATCGTTTATATTTCTGCATGAGTTCATAGTGCTAAGGAATGTTACAAAAAGTTTATTTCAGGCCACAAATCAGAAATACTCTATATCCGATGAAATACATCATGTTGAAATGTCGACGAGCCACCGACGCATTGGTGGGTGCTTTCTGTGCGGAGACAGTTTTGAAGGAGTTCCCCGAACTGTTGCAGTAGATGCCAACCTCTATGTCCTGTTGTGGCACTGACTGACAGCTTTTCCGCTGTAGCAATAAGGAAAACATACACGCGTTCTGGTTTACATATTCTTCATAAGTACGCATTATGTGAGTTATGTGCATGGGCGACGACTCGTAACTCACATCGAGCATCCTTTGTTAAAAGTGTGTTTCGGCAGTGTATATGTTGTGGTACGAAACAATGGCATGTTGGATATATACTTTTGACATCTAGGACAGCCACGTTAACGATTACCTTAAGATAAAGTACAAATCAGATGATAATGCTAATCCTTACACGGTATTTTGTGTCTAGGGAGTGTGAGAATGAGGCAAAAGTATTCACTAATACTACATATCCTTGTAATCAAGCGTAAGGAGAACGGATTCGACTGCTGTCTGGATGCAATTCTTGCGTTCGGATTTTGCGTTTAACTGTTTCCTTAAAGAGTATGCTAGAGTTGCTGAGCTGTACTGAAGCATTTGAAATCTTATTAGCAGCTTGCATCGTGTTGAGGCATCTTCTGTGTCTTTAAGATTACACTTGCAATTAGAATATACTTTAGAATTAGAGTATACTGTACTTTCGTTCTCCATTTTGAGAACGTACGATTGGTATTTATCTTTCAACGTCCGACAGGTCACGAAATTAAAACCACATTGTAAATCCCATGAAACCTTGTGCATATATGTTTTGCAGTGTCTCTAGTATGCACGTCGATCGCGTCACATCGCACATTTCAATTCCGAGCGCACAGTCAGCACGTAAAATGCCTAGGAAAATAGATTCTCCAGTGTAATGTGAAATGCCTGCTGAAAGGTTCCGCCTCATATCATGTAGTCCACGTTGCAAAATTGTCATGTGTTTTCTTCTTCGGTCGTACCCTGCAAATGTGGAAAGGACACTCCCGCACCTTTCTCGATGGGAACTGTTTGATCACCCACAAAACAGCCTGGACTTGGCGCCCTCTGGTTTTTATCTCTTCGTTCATGGCAGACCAGCATAGAAAATTTCCGGAAGACATAGGCCTTCTACGACGAAGGTATTATAAACATGATAGCACTCTACGACAAATGTCTACGAGCAGGAAATATGCAGAGAAGTAGATGGAGAGCGTAGCTAAATGTTGCAAATAAAACACTATTAAAGGAAAATTCACTGTGGACATCATTTCCTAATGGGAAGTTGAAAAAAAAGATCTCTTTATTTTAAGAGAGACAGAAACCATATAATCAATTACTAACAATTTTGTAAATGGACATAGAGTAGTTTTTCTCACAGCTTTTAGTGAACAACTCTCTTTTCTAAGCTATAAAATGTGGTTGTTGTAAATTACTTTTGACGTAAAATTTACATGAACAAATTTATAGACAACAAAGAACGTCCGTTATCTCTGTGCTGCAAGAGTATTGCCCAGCTTCCAATAAATATAGTAGGTTATTGAATTCTGAACAAAGTTTTCAATGATTTTAAATACTGAAGTAATGACTCAAAATAACCATATTTAAGTTTCTCTCTAATGTAAATGAAGTTGTAGTCTCGTCTCATGCCAGTTGTCAGCATGTTATAAGACCTTACAGCAGAGTACGTAGCTATACACTAGATACTATACACAGAAGCAAGGACTGGGTGCAAATACGTTATGTTAATTTCATTTAGTCTTGATGTAATTTTTGATTCTTAAGAATGCCTAAATCTTTGAAGAGACATCCAAAGAATTTATAGTTAGTGCTTTGTTCGATACTTTTTGATGGGTCATGCTGAATAAATGCCTCATTTAATTTAGCTGCATTGTTCCAGAAAGTATGGATTTTGAAATGCAATTGTCGTTTCTTTCATCTTGTGCAAACGGAATCCAGTACAGCAATATCAGTCGCCGTATTCATTTTGCAAGGCGAAAGAAGAACTCGTTGTGTTGTTGGCGACCAGCTAGGTTTTGTGTGATATAGCCTACGAGATAGTTAATTCAGTTCGAACAGTATCGTTCAAAAGTGGCACTGTAGAAAGATGTTTTGCAGATTTTTCTTTGAGCATACGTCGTGTTGCTCCTGCCACAGGTGATTTTATTAAATTCTCAGTGATAATGTGCCCTTGGAGCGCTAGTGCAGTGCGATAGCTGGTCAAATACAATGCCTCCATGCGTTTCTCATTCACATTTTGGATCGTAAACCTCTCAGTAACTGTAGTATTCATTCCATTCTGTCGTTGGCTGATTGACGCTACATCCGGTTTTCGTGGTTATATTAAAAATAAAACAGTCACGTTTACAAAGTTACTTTTGTTTGAAATCAGTCCGTTTCGCGCGATTTATGCTTCACCACATTATGTAAAACCATCAAATGAAGTTCACTGCACCGGTGGCCAAAGCTCAACGCCAGCCACATAAAATAAAACAGTCTGGATAAAATTCCAGTCGTCGTATTTAGTGAATGGAGCTGTGGGGACCTTTGAAATGTTATTGCTGCTATAAAAGTTCAAAGGTTCCAATAGCTCTTTTTAGTTAATACAACACTGAATTTTATTCCAAACTGTTTTACATACGTGTAGTTGAAGTAGAGCTTTGGTAGCCGGCGCAGTGAACTTCATTTGATAGTCTTACATAATATGGTGAAGCCTAACCACGGCGAAAGACGGTATTTTTAAATAAAAATAGCTTTGAAACTGTAACTGTTTCGTAGCCTCTAAACGTTCGCGAATCTTAGCAGGTACCATGGCACTATTCAGAATTTGTGGGCTACGTTAACATGCAGAGATGTGAACCATTAGAAGAGGCTAATCCAAGATTGAAGTAAGATTTGTCGTAATTTCTGTTCCTCACATTCTGCGAATTCTTAGACATCTTACTGCTTGAAATCATGGAGCTTGAAGTTGTTACATTACGTTCTTGAATCTAATAACCCTAGCCAGAAATCTTTTAGGTTGATCCCACATCTATCGGACGAAGCACCTTCGAAATTTCGATGCAAGTATTTGTTGCAACACCATTAAGCCAACGTATCATTCTATGTTTTAAACACAACTGTTTAATTTTACAATATGAGGAACATAAAATAACATTACCACAAGATACTGAGTTTTAGGACAGTGGTCAATAACAAGCACGAATCGGATATACTGCGGTACTAGAGCAGCGCTCAGATTTGGCGTCGAACTGGATTGTGCAATGCAATCGCAGACTCGAGTAGGAACTGCACTCCGTGCTGAACGGCACTCACTTATACAACCATTGGCAGCGGAGCATAGATAGGGAAGCGAGAAAATCCTTCGCGGGGGTTCGAAGTGTTTGTGATTGAGAGAGAGATGGAGAGAGCACAGTGGGCAGTTCCCAGTATATGTAGACGAGACACCGTGCACAGGGGAAGAGAGAGAGAGAGAGAGAGACAGACAGAGTGAGCGGGGGGGGGGAGGGAGGGAGGGAGAAAGAGAGAGACAGAGAGAGGGGGTGAGAAAGAGAGAGGGGGGAGAAAGAGAGAAAGAGAGAGAGAGAAATGGAGAAAATGGAGAAAGCGTCGTCACGGAGTCTGTGTGCTTGTTTGGTGACTAGTATGGACTCATAACATACGCACTATTATAAGCTGAATATAAGTATTATCGTACGTTTATTACGCTGCTTGTTACCTGTTGCCTAATTTTCAGCTGTTACGCTCTGAGAGAAAAGAATAATTTTGTAAAACCAACACTGATATGACATTTATAATGGCTGTTTTCGTTAGTGTGTGACAGGACTGGAGGTGCTTTGTTCTTTAGGTTGATTTTGGCAGAGACCTCGCAAAGTCCCTGCACAGCCCCAGGGTTGTGTGGAGCGCTATTTGAGTATCGCTGCACTAGTGGATTGGTGCATGTAGCGTTTACCCAAGCTGACTTTTCAGTAGAAAGAACCCCCTTGTCTCGTCTACCTACTGCTGGAACCACTCGCCACATTTGCTTAAAGGAACTGTTTTCCTTGTACCACACGCATAAAATACGGCAAACACAGTATTTGTGTATACGGTCACAACTTCACTTGTAGTATCTAGAAACTGATTTTCTATGAGTATATAATGCGTTGCAACTTAATGTAGAACCGTCACAGATTATACGAAACAATAATTTTATTCTTCATTTGTCGTTAGTGTTAATTTTATGAAATGCAAATAAAACCACTGTTTCCACAGCAAAACTTTAACGTTTGAGATGTCGGAAAAAAAATACTAGTGGACTATATCGAAAACAAAACATTTCAGACCAAAAATTTTTTATAGCGTCGGGTGCTCCCATTAATCGCTGTTTCGACTACTTCATGTGACTCCCATACCCTATTTCGAGTTTAATAGGGTGGTGTAGTCCCAAATGGACAGTATAAAACAAGCAAAATAGGCTGCAAGACTTAGGCAGGTGAAGTACAAAACATAAAAAGCAAACATAATTTCGTATTGTTCGCTCAGCGCTCAAAAATGGTTCAAATGGCTCTGAGCACTATGGGACTTAACATCTGAGGTCATCAGTCACCTAGAACTTAGAGCTACTTAAACCTAACTAACCTAAAGACATCACACACATCCACGCCCGAGGCAGGATTCGAAACTGCGACAGTAAAGGTCGCGCGGTTCCAGACTGAAGCGCCTAGAACCGCTCGGCCACACCGGCCGGAGCTCAGCGCTCAAATGGCTCAAGTTGGTGACAGAGAAATCATCATACAACATCGGCAAGTACCTCGGAGTGTATTCGCAGTCATCGGCAGGCCATTATCTCAAAAACATCTGCAGTGTGTACCATAGCCTTGCAGATCTTAGAAAACAAGACTACTCCTCACGTCATTGATATTAAATCAATCCTAAAGTCATAAATGCATAATACTTACACCCTGTTAAATCCTCCTAAACAGATGGTGGAAACAAATAAGTGATAAAATACATTACATTACGGTTGCCTTAAAGCAGACTTATTGTCATAGCTGAAAAATAATGAAAAATACTGTTCAATAAGACACGCCGATTGTTCTAGGCCGTCGTAGCCGCACACTTTTGTGTAGAACAGTAGTAAAACACATTTTATGCTAATGCAAATTAAGATTCCTTATCCCATGTGGCCGGCCGCGGTGGTCTAGCGGTTCAGGCGCTGAGTCCGGAACCGCGCGACTGCTACGGTCGCAGGTTCGAATCCTGCCTCGGGCATGGATGTGTGTGATGTCCTTAGGTTAGTTAGGTTTAAGTAGTTCTAAGTTCTAGGGGACTGATGACCACAGATGTTAAGTCCTATAGTGCTCAGAGCCATTTGAACCAGCCATATCCCATGTGAATGTGAAATTAAAGCGGGTGTGCGCTCAGACACATACGTTTCATTTTACTACGAGACACGCATATTTACTAACTTAGCTCATCAAGCAATAATGTAACTTATACGTAAAAAAATAATAATAACTACAAGACTAAAAACGATAGCGACACAAAATCAAAAATCACGCAAAAAATTATACCCAAATGCAAATAAAAACAAAAAACACCTGCCGTACAAAACTGCTCATTTGGGTCAGGCTTGCTGACAGCCGTCTGGAGCTCATTTTCTCAGTTCTGTTATCTCCACACCTCCGTTTTCTCGCTCACTTGGCTGTTCTTGTATATTGACTCCCTATCGATCTATCTCTTCATATGAATCTAGGTCTCTGGTTACGCCAGTACGTTCACTGACTTTGAGAGCGGCAATCATTGTTGCTTACTCCAACACTCCCATTTGTGCCCTCATTACCCCATTTGCCGAAGTGGCGCCCATCTGCTGTAAAGTCGACAATCTTTTCTTCTCGTACATACTCATCAAGATCAATTGAAATTAACTAGAACGCCTTGAAATCCTTTCTTACACAGGAGCGACCTCTTATGCTCTGTCGGTATTGTGTTCATGAATAATTTGATCAATTTGCCACTGTTGTAAGGTGGTTAAGGCGCTTAATCCATTTTAAAATCATTTGAGGGTATGTTCCATATGACCAAAAAGTGTAGCTGTGTGTGACAGAGTTTTTGTGATGCTAGGGCACACCCTACTTTTCTTTGCAGGAGACCATTACAATTTCATAATTTCTGACTCAAATTCTTCGAACGTTTCACAGTTGCTCATCACTGACAGCACCTACGTAATTATTTTACCACTCACGTGGCTACTAACATACTTCAATTTCCTCTGGACTGGCCATGAGGCCTTTAGCCTGTGCTCGAATTACGGCATCCACGTTTTTATATGCAGACCTCTGCTTGCGGCACAAACTAGAAATTTTCTCAGCTAGAAGGAATGTATATCATAAAAGTTTTGCCCGTTACCGGCTATGGGTCCTATGCTACACTAGATTCTCTCACAATTGCCCCATCTGTTACAGACGAAAGCACACCACTAGGCTGCAAACTCCTGCTAGGATTGTGCTGGTTATTATTCCTCAGTCTAGTGGCTGCTGTTGGCATTAAAGGCTGCACGACTCGCAGCTGCTCTGTTTCGTTCCTTAATCTATCAACCTTGCGTCTCAGTAAGTGAAACTTTTCCGTTTGTTCAAACTGTACCTGTTCTGTCGTCTCCAACCCTCTTCCCTCCTTCAGAGTTTGGTCCTTTTAACTTAATTATGTATTAATTTCTTCTAGCGTCTGCACCCTTTGTGAAAGTGAGGTATCAGTTTCCTCTACCTTTGCCTATCTCGATTCCACCCAGACCACCTCGGTCATGATGCTTTCTACAATTTAGTAACTTTGCCAATATTTCCATCATATGATTTCAATTGTAAATCGAATTTTCCGTCCATCTCTGTCATTTTTTTTTCCAAAATTGCGTTCGTTCCTCGTCTGCTTCTTTGTTGTCTCCTTCGGCTTCCTTATCCGTCTCCTATACTAGTTTCGTGCCTGCTTTAGCATTTTCCGTGTTACTCTGCTTCTTTCCTGATTCTGCTGTTAATCTAGCGACTTCGGATTACCTATCTCGGTCCTGCCCTTATCTCCTATCTGCTTCTGCTTTATCTAACATTTGTTTCTGCCAGAGTGGAATGTCTCCCATAATTCCTAATCTTGAACTGTTCTGCACACGTTTGACGACGTTCGCAAGCACTTCTACTTCTACCCTGCTCGATTATCGATTCGTTTTCCTGATATCAGGCAAGGAAAAGCTGGCATTCCCTCAGAAATTTCTGACACAACTCCTTGTGATTCTTTTGAACCCTCCTTTCTGGTGACCCTCTAGAATGCGCTCTATTAGCCCCAGACATTTTAAAAAACTAAAATGTAATCTGTAGCTCAGCGAACACTAACACAAATTCAACACAGATAAATAACCCAAAACAAAAAAGGAAAACCCTCAATCGTCAGTCAGAAATATCTTACACACAGCCCAATGAAGTCCCCCAACATACAGTTAGATATTAAAAGAAAAATTGTAAACAAGTCCCATGTGATGCTAAGCTGCCGCCATTGTGTAAAGTTCAAGCAGAAAAAAAAATGGGACTAAGAGTGGATGCTACAAATAATTTTCATTCTAAGATGTGTCTCATTATGCCATCCCAATTTAAAGACATCATAAGATTCAAGAAGCAAGATCCTGGATGAGGGTCGACATTAACTGTTTGCGTTACAATATCCTAGTAGGATCGGCGTAAAATGTACATGTTGTATGTGTCTGTCTGGTACATGTGGTATACAGCCCGACTTTTCTTGCGACATCATGAAAAGCGTTCTGGACGAGCGAGTCACAGTGCTCGTCATGCATAATTAAACACCTAATCACAATATCTGTATACAAGCCGAATGACCATAAGATTTGTCCGCTATATTACAGCAGAACGCCGTCACAATGACACAAAAATACGAGAAATGCATCTACATCTACATCTACATTTATACTCCGCAAGCCACCCAACGGTGTGTGGCGGAGGGCACCTTACGTGCCACTGTCATTACCTCCCTTTCCTGTTCCAGTCGCGTATGGTTCGCGGGAAGAACGACTGTCTGAAAGCCTCCGTGTGCGCTCTTGCAGTTACACTAACTGTGTTTATTTGTAAAGAGTCGCCTAACCAGGTTCAATTTTCAGTTGTAAGACAGTAGTTTGGTTCTGAGGTTAATACCACGTATGATTTGGATAAGTCATTTGCTTACTCTAAGATCTCAACACACAATGCGTTAAACTGCAAAAATGCGGAGAATAAGTTTTCAACGAAGTGAATCTAACGTCATTTAAAATGGGAATTAAAAACGTTATCGGTTGTCGTTTGTTCTTGTATTAACAACACGTTTCGCCTTCAAGTGGCATCTTTAGACAATCGTAGCACTTTCCTTTTTACAACATACTGGAATCAGTAAAACAACCCTCTGCTAGACTAAAGCACCAGTCGAATCTGATTCGACACGTGCTTCAGTCCAGTACATAGCTGTTTTATTGGTTTTAATATGTTGTAAAAGGAAAGTTTTAAGGTAACATGAAGAGGGCCCCACGGCCGAAACACGTTGCCAGTAAAATAACAAGCTGCAACTAAGACTTTCTGATCCAAATGTTCTACATACTGTTGCTGTGCCACGCGAACTGATGGAGTGAAAGAAAAATTCTCTTAAATTTAACTGTAAACTGTTGCAACACAACGAGCACAACGTCACCTAAAATACTGAAACATAAAGCTCTCTAGAAGCCCAATTTAATGAAGAATATCCTGGTAACACTGTGGGAAGGTACTTCATTTACGAGAAACACTGCTTAGGGGACACTGCAAGTTCTCCTTATCTATGCAGTTCTCAAATACAAAGTAAAAGAATGACTTCCTTCAGAATAACGACATCGCTCGACTAGAGTGACAAGCATGTTCTCCAGACATGAAGCCTATCGAACGTGCCTGGGATACACTGAAAATGGCTGTTAATGGACGAAGTGACCACCAAACACTCTTAGGGATCTACGCCGAGTCACCGTTGAGGAATGGGACAATCTGGACCAACAATGCCTTGATGAACTTGTGAATAGTATGCCACGACGAATGCAGGCATTTAGCAATGCAAGAGGACGTGCTACTGGGTATAGGGGTACCGGTGTGTACAGAAATCTGGACCACCACCTCTGAAGATCTCGCTATATGGTGGTACAACATGCAATGTGTGGTTTTTCACCCCCCCCCCCCTAGCAATAAATAGGGCGGAAATGATGTTTATATTGATGTCTGTTCCAATTTTCTGTACAGGTTCAGGAGCTCTCGGAACCTAGGTGATGCAAATCCTTTTTTTATGTGTGTATTTGCGCATGAGCTACTGCTGTAAGTGAAATAAAATCGGAAATATTTATTATTCTATAGGGTATGTAGTATTTCGTATATGAAGAAGCTCTAAAGCATATTGGTGTCATTATAAGACCTTTAACTGCAAGCACCACCGACAAGGCAGCTTATGTTTACATGGCGTCATTTTGTGATTTAGTTACATTACAACGTTACTGTGAGACCCCAAAGTGAAAATAGTGTATAGAGGCTAGATGACATTTAGGAGAAGAAAAGTGTGACGTGAAAAACATTGCTAGAAACTTTGTAAGGGGTACACAACGTGGTGAGAATTGAAAGTTGGACCTTCAGCTTGAGGACATATGTGACGTTAGTAATCGCTGAAGTATCGCCAATAATAACAGATCATTACAATATCTCGTTGAGCGATAACATGTATAGTAGTCACACTCATCAAGATTCCAGTTAAGATGCCTGCATAAAATACCGAGACACAGAATTATCGAACTTAGTCAATAATGTTCCATTACGTTTCGGGTGTGCAGCCGCAAGAATTCTCCTTCTTCTTGCGGCTGCACACCTGAAACTTAATGGAACAGACTTTGCGCCACCAAAACCAGAAGATTCACACTAGTGAATAATATTTTCAATAACATAGATGAAGGTAATGGTAACCCTGAAAATTTTTCAAACTAAGTAGAGTAAGACAGTGTTAACTCTGATCTATGAGAGCTGGTGCTACGATTTCATCTTATTGATGACAGATAGCAGCACATTGTTGGTTTGTTTCTATGGGAACCGACACCTCTGGTGTGAGGCAGTATCAACTCAAAAATTCAAAACGGAGGCAGCAGCGGACTGCAGTAACGGAGGTTATGATACTTCCGCAATTTTAAGTTAATTTTTTGGTGATTCCCATGATTCTGACTGTTTTGATGATGACTTCAATTATCCAGACCTCAGTTTAAACAAGGTGATGGAAGATATTGCTAATACTGTATTACTTCTAGTACAGTAGACGTTAGTATTATTTCCATATCATGTTGTTACTGGTTGATTACCATTATCTCTGTGGGGACTCGGTATGGCATTTTCTTTTTAATTTCTGTATTCATCTGTCTCACAAGGTATTGATACTGTAACCCAGTCAATGTACACTGAAGAGCCAAATAAACTGGTAGGGCCCCCGTGAACACGCAGAAGTGCCACAGCATGACATGCAATGGACTCGACTAATGTCTGAAGTAGTGCTGGAGGGAACTGACACCATGTATCCTGCAAGGGTTGTCTATAAATTCGTAAGAGTACGAGAGCGTGGAGGTCTCTACTGAACAGCACGTTGCTAGGCGTCCCAGACATACTCAGTAATGCTCATCCCTCCGGAGTTTGGTGCCAGACGGAAGTGTTTAAACTCAGAAGAGTGTTCCTGGAGCCACTCTGTAGCTAATTTAAAGGTGTGGGGTGTCGCATTGTTCAGCTGGAATTGTCCAAGTCCGTTGGAATACACAATGGACATGCGTGGATACAGGTGGTCAGACAGGATGTTTATGTATGTGTCACCTGTCAGAGTCGTATCTAGATGTATCAGAGGTCCCGTATAATTCCAATTGCACACGCCACACACAATTACAGAGCCTCCACCAGCTTGAATAGTCGCCTGCCGACATTCAGGGTCCATGGATTCATGAGGTTGTCTTCATACCCGTACAGGTTCACCCGCTCTATACAATTTGAAACGAGACTCCTCCGACCAGGAAACACGTTTCCAGTCGTCAAAAGTCCAATGTCGGTGTTGACGAGCCCAGGCGAGGCGTACAACTTTGAGTCGAGCAGTCTTCAAGTGTACGATAGTGAGCCTTCGGCTCCGAAAGCCCATATGGATGATGATGCGTTGCATGCTGACACTTGTCGATAGCCCAGCTTCGAAATCTGCTGCAATTTGCGGAAGTTTTGCACTTCTGTCACGTTCAATGTTTCTCTTTAGTCGTCGTTGATTTCGTTCTTGCCGGCCGCGGTGGCCGTGCGGTTCTAGGCGCTGCAGTCCGGAACCGCGGGACTGCTGCGGTCGCAGGTTCGAATCCTGCCTCGGGCATGGATGTGTTTGATGTCCTTAGGTTAGTTAGGTTTAAGTCGTTCTAAATTCTAGGGGACTGATGACCTAAGATATTAAGTCCCATAGTGCTCAGAGCCATTTGAACCATTTTTTTTTTTTCGTTCTTGCATGATGTTTTTCCGGCCGCAGCGTCGTCGGCTATTCGATGTTTTACTGGATTCCTGATATTCACGGTAAACTCGTGAAATGGTCATACAGGAAAATTCCAACTTCATCGCTACCTCGGAGGTGCTGTGTCTCATCGTTCGTGCGCCGACTGTAACACCACGTTCAAACTCACATAAATCATGATAAGCTGCCATTGTAGCAGCAGTAACCAATGTAACAACTGCGCCAGGCACTTTTTGTTTTATGTAGGCGTTGATGACGCTTGCACCATATTCTGCTTGTTTGCACAACTCTGTACTTGAAAACGCATGCCCATACCAATTTCTTTGGGGCTTCAGTGGACCTTTTAATGTACACGCAATATTTACAAATAGAAGTACACACGTTCTTGTTGGTTGCCAATTTATTCATCATTTAATTGTTGAGGTTGCCATAGTATTGATTTTACAGACATGTTTTTAAAGTTACTTCCAGTTAATTTTTTATCAGAATGAAAATTACCGCAATAAATTGACTCAGGGAATAAAGACTTCGTACTGAAACTTCGAGAGAAGAATAAAGGAAGTAAACAAAGAACAACGGCAGAAACCTGGAAGGAATGGTGGGGTAGAATACACTACAAATAAAGGTAAATTTAGACGGTGCTTTGTGTAAATGACCAAAAATATGTTTTGAACGGATTGGGAAGAAGTTTATACAGAACATAAAATATCGTTTTGGGAAAATGGAGACTTCAGTAGGCACAATTCTTGCTGATTTGGTTCGACGCGGCTAGAACCCATAAAAAGAAGATACATAGCAATGAAAATAGCTGGCGTAACACTGTGTTATGTGGAGTTATGAAATATGGCAGAAACACTGATGTCTCTGTACGTGCGCTTTTAAGCATCCATGGTTTGCAGCGCAACAGATTCAGAGTAGAAAATACACAGTACTTCATACGGTTAAAATGGCTCTAAGTACTGTGGGACTAAATATCTGAGGTCATCAGCCCCCTAGACGTAGAACTACCTAAACCTGACTAACCTAAGGACATGACACACATCCATGCCCGAGGCAGGATTCGAACCTGCGACCGTAGCAGCAGCGCGGTTCCGGACTGAAGCGCCTAGAATCGCTGGGCCACAGCGGCCGGCTGTACAGTACTCTGAGGAAGACGTGAAATTAGCTAAGAAACATACAGAAGGTATTCTGAAATACAGAATTCTTAAAGCAGAGTGGATAATGGTAATAGATTATATGCGTCGATGGAATATTTCATCCAAACTTGTTATCCACTATAAAGGCGAATACTGTCCTGACATCAAAGCAAAGCTTGAATATTTCAATAAGTATCACGGCACTAAAATTGGAGATTTCAATATTTCATTCAAACTGCATTCCTGAGATAGTTGCCCAAAGTGTGACTCAAATAGTATGGAACTCATAGCTGCGAAAAACGAACTGGAAAAGTTAGAAGGACCAGATGCATGGAAGCAGTTACATCTGAGAAAAGCTTAGGCAGTCAAGGTAATATAAAAATGCAAACAGAGCAGGCTTTTTTTTATAAATGTATGGACGTAATAACTTTTAATATACGCGAAACGGTGGCCACTCCTAAACTCTCTACAGGTCCAACGTTTTTTAAGAGACTGTTGTGGACATA
This sequence comes from Schistocerca americana, assembly GCF_021461395.2. Lineage (NCBI taxonomy): Eukaryota > Metazoa > Arthropoda > Insecta > Orthoptera > Acrididae > Schistocerca > Schistocerca americana. The sequence continues at coordinate 265,791,004 of NC_060125.1, read as the reverse complement.
TAACTTCACAATTCATCCACAATGATTCACAAGAATGTACTCTAGAACTGGCAAATGTGATGAACTGTGATCGCTCCACCAGTGTGTGACATTTACATACAATGGGGAAGATTGAAAAATCGGATGAACGGGAACCGCATTCTCTAAGCCAAAACTACAAAAACAGTCGGGTCTTCGCAAATGCATCTGTGCTTGCTCGTTGTCAATTAGCTTGTGAACAACAGATCCACTATGTGATCAAAAGTATCCGGACACCCCAAAAACATACGTTTCTCATATTAGGTGCATTGTGCTGCCACCTACTGCCAGGTACTCCATATCAGCAACCTCAGTAGTCATTAGACATCGTGAGAGAGCAAATTGGGGTCCACCGCGTAACTAACGGACTTCGAACGTAGTCATGTGATTGGATGTCACTTGTGTCATACGTCAGTACGCGAGATTTCCACGCTCTTAAACATCCCTGCGTCCACTGTTCACGATGTGATAGTGAAGTGGATACGTGAAGGGACACGTACAGCACAAAATCGTACAGACCGACCTCGTCTGTTGATTGACAGGGACCGCCGACGTCGAAGGGATCGTAATGTGTAATAGGCAGACAACATCCAGACCATCACTCAGAAATTCAAAACTGCATCAGGATCCACTGCAAGTACTATGACAGTTAGGCGGTTGGCGAGAAAGGTTGGATTTCATGGTCGAGCGGCTGCTGGTAAGCCACACGGTAAATGCCAAACGACGCCTCTCTTGGTGTAAGTGGCGTAAACACTGGACGATTGAACAGTGGATAAACGTTGTGTGGAGTGACGAATCAGGGTACACAATGTGGCGATCCGATGGCAGGGTGTAGGTATGGTGAACGCCCGGTGAATGTCACCTGTCAGCGTGTGTAGTGCCAACTGCAAAATTCGGAAGCGGTGGTGTTATGATGTAGTCGTGTTTCTCATAGATGAGGCTTGTTGTTTTGCGTGGCACTATCACAACAGAGGCCTACATTGCTGTTTTAAGAATAGTCTTGCTTCCCACTATTGAAGAGAAATTCGGGGAAGGCGATTTCATCTTTCAACACGTTCGAGCACCTTTTCATAATGCACGGCCTGTGGTGGAGTGGTTACACGACAGTAACATCCCTTTAATGAATTGGCCTGCACGGAGTACTGACCTGAATCCCATAAAACACATTTGGGATGTTCTGGGACGCCGATTTCGCGGCAGTCCTCACCTACCGACATCGATACCTCTCCTTAGTGCAGCACTTCGTGAAGAATGGGCAGCCATTCACCAATAAACCTTACAGCACCTGATTTAACGTATGCCTGTGGGAGTGGAAGCTGTCATCGAGGCTAAGGGTGGGTCAACACCATATTGAATTCCAGCATTACCGATGAAGGGTGTCACGAACTTGTAAGTCATTTTCAGCGAGGTTTTCTGATACTTTTGACTACATAGTTTACCATCCCTAACCTTTACTATTGCAGGTGACGAGAAAGGGTGTATTTATGTTAACATAAGGAAAAGAAAGGAATGGTTCAGTCCAATTAAAGCAGCATCTCCCCGCACGAAGACCTGCGCGTATCCACAAAAGGTATTTGGTATGTGGCCCCTTTAATACGACCTAGCACAATGTATACCACAACTATTACGAGCACGGGAAACGGGATGGCGAATCATGGCTGGCAGTCATGCTTTGATTTACACATACTTAATTCATTAACATAAGGTTCCTTCAGATAATTCCCCAAAATCTTCAGTACAATGCAGCAGTTACTTAGTATTAGTTATTACTAAACAAGACTGTTATCAGAACCCAACATGTATAATCATAAAATGCATGTGAAATGAGTTAAGAAACAACTAGCAAACACAGTATTGCCGTGGGTTCGCCACATTTAACAAAAGCTTACAACTGGCAGTACAGTTCCCATCAGATTGGGTCAGCTACTTAATTGCATTTGATTACGACACGGCCCAACACGGTCCAAACAACACTTCAAACGCATGTGGTTAACTACAATTCACTAGAACTTGGATATGAAACAGAAGCAAGAAAGACTCCCATGAAACAAACCCTGATAACACTTTACTTGATTACATACTGGAACTTAAATAGAGATATGACATCGACTCAACAATCACTGTGGACTGTCTATTACTACAGAGGCAGATCACTGCAATTAGCCATAAATTACATGGCAATAGGTAGAGAGAATTTAATTACTTTACTCCTGCTATATTTGCTAACGTTTCCTTAGTTGCAGGTCTATCTTTATCTAACCCAAAAAAAACGTTTGTTTAAACGTCTGAAAATCACAATGGAATTACAAAACGCGTTTTACCCGCTTGGTGGAAAGGTCTTCGCCCAAAGCAATCCAGCGGTGGCAGGGCTACGCAAACACAGCGAGACCTCGGTTGCGGGTTGCACTTCACTCCCCGCCAAGTCGTTGACATTTACAGCATCTTTTGACAAACACATTACAATTGTAACTCTCTGAAACGCACACAAAAATACAGGGCAGAATCTTTGCACCAGACATACGTGCATCAGTCTACAAAATGTTCCGTCCACAGCAATCACTGACCTTTAAATTGAAACCGTTTGAGGACGGTTCACCAATAATACTAATATCACTTAAGTGAAGTTTTCAATCACTTAACACCCTTAATAATCAATTAGAGAACAACCAGTGAGCTATAACTAAGACTTCCCTGCGGAGCCAACGTATAACCAGCTCGCACGGAGCTCTTCCTCATACTTCTCGATTAACGGCGAGTGCAACGCCTCTTAACACGTCGCTCAGCCACATACACTAACGGCCAACTTGCTTAATGTTTGCACACAGCACAACCCAGCGACTCAAGCAGCTTAACCACTTTGCTTCAGAGACCCTTTATAGAAATCACGAAACATGGATCTCCGCGGCATATCACACTGATAGATCACACCCGGTCGCAGTCGACACTCCTTTCTCCGGAGACGTCACAAGTCTCTCAATGTTTTTCTTTCGAAAGTTGACGGCCGACTCTTGAAGCCCGCCTACCGGGAAGAAAGCCACACGATATACAAATATCACATGTAACCTCCAAAACCGATCGCAACGATGTAACGAGCGTACCCGGTGCTGGTGCCAGTCTGCCACGGCTCAGTAATGTTACGCATCTGGTGGAATAGCGGAGGTCTGGTGTGCTACAAATTCCGTCCACGAGATGTAACCATCACTGCTGACATTTATTGTCAACAACTGAGACATCCGGCAGACACAGTCCAAGAACAACAACCAGGAAGGATGTGTGAAGTGATGCTTCTCCACCTAATGCCCGCCCGCATTCTACTAAACTGTCCAAAAACACTATACAGAGGTTGGGTTGTGAAGTCATTCCGCTCCCAACTTATTCGCCCGACCTTGCACCCTCATATTTTCACCTTTTCCGGGTCTCTATTGATCACCTTTTGAGATACTTCCACTCCGGATGAAAATGCAGTCCAAATATGGCTTGACGAGTTGTTCGCCTTAAAACAACGTGGTTTCTAGAGTAGCAGAATGGCAAAGTTACCCCAGCGTTGGCAGTCTGTTATAAATAGTGAAGGAGAATTTGTTATTGAGGACTTAAGTCTAAGATTGTGGAAAAATGCGGCTTAATTCTGCACTAGCCTAATATGAACATTCGTACATTATTAATTCCAGGTTCTATGTTTTTCTATTGATTTGTGTGTTTGAGTCTTTAAACAGTGTTTACAACTTACATTACTAATAAATTGTCACTAACTTTTCTATGAAATATTTCTTAAAGTTTTCCGACACAATATCTCCACGTACGGCTAACGTGGGTTATGGTTGTATTCCCCTTTACCCTTCAAATAACAACTGAGAAAAGTGTGTACCTCTTGTTTTCTGAAGGTGAGAAACACCCGTTCTTTACTTGTTGCTAATAAACTAAATAGAAAAATAAAACCATCTTATCAGTTGGGTCGAAGGTTTCCAGTTGGGTAATATATGGAATACCGTCATAGAATAGTCCATTGATATGCAGTGAATCCACAAAGCTCAGTGTGGATCCACTTTTATGTTCAACATCTAACGGGCTAAAATTAGCGAGCATGGTGGACACGGATGGGGACTGTGGATAAGGACCATTAAATGGGAAGGTGGCTCGACCGGGAACATTCTAGATGGTCCTTGTATGTGTGATAAACAGTGTATCCGTGTGGCGCAGTGTTTAACGTAGCTGCCTAGTAAACTGGAAAATGGCTCTGAGCACTATGGGACTTAACATCTATGGTCATCAGTCCCCTAGAACTTAGAACTACTTAAACCTAACGAACCTAAAGACATCACACAACACCCAGCCATCACGAGGCAGAGAAAATCCCTGACCCCGCCGGGAATCGAACCCGGGAACCCGGGCGTGGGAAGCGAGAACGCTACCGCACGACCACGAGTTGCGGGCTAGTAAACTGGAGATTCTTGTTCGAGTCCTGGTCTGGCACACATTTTCACTCGTCGCAGCTGATTACGCATTAAATATAGATGCAGTTGTTAACATTAGTTCAATTCTCCTCCTTTCTTCCCCATCTACTTTTAATTCACATAATTTATTTGTATCACAGGTGTGGATATCGCGTGGTGTCTGTTCTTTCGGAGATGTCCAACACCTCAGACAAATACGTTCAGGAAAGACTTACTAAGGTTTAAAACTATATTCGGTATTAACAATTTTTAGTTGTTTACAAACGCGTTTCTTGCCATTGGCAGTCTACATTTTGTATCCTCTCTACTTCGGCCATCATCAGTCATTTTGCTGCCCAAATACCAAAAGTCATCTACGACTTCAAGTGTCTCGTTTCCTAATATAATTCCCTCAGCATCACCTGGTTTAAAGTGATTATACCCCATTATCCTTGTTTTGGTTTTGTTGATGCTCATCTTATGTCCTATCAAGATACTCTACACTACATTTTGCTACTCTTCCAAGTCCTTTGCTGTCTCTAACACAAATTATAATGTCCCTGGCAAACCTCAACGTTTTTATTTCTTTCTCTGAACTTTAATTCCTACTGCAAATTTTACTTTGGTTTTTCTTTACTGCTTGGTCAACGAACATGTTTAACAACATTGGGGACAGACTACACTCCTATCTCACTCAGTTCTCAGCTAGTGCTTCCCTTCCATGCTCCTCGACACTTATAACTCCCATATAATTTCTGTTCAAGTTGTACATAGCCTTTGTCCCTGTACTTTATCCGTGCTTAGAATTTCAAAGAGTCTCCCAGTCAACACTGTCAAAAGATTTCTCTAACTCTGCAAATGCTATAAATAGCAACTGGCCTTTCGTCAACCTGTTTTCTAAGAGAAATCGTAGAGTCAGTAATGCCTCGTCTGTTTTTACTTGTCTCCGGATTCCAAACTGATCTTCCCTGAAGTAGGTTTCTAGTAGTTTTTCCAATCTTCTGTAAAATATTCGTGTTGGTTTTTTGCAACCCTGAATTATTCGGTAGTATTGACATCTGTCATCGCCTGCTTTCTTTGGAACTGGAATCATTACATTCTTCTTGAAGTCTGACGGTATTTCACCTGTCTCAACCATCTCGCACGCCAGGTGGTATAATATTTTCGTGTTTGGCTATCCCAAGGCTATCAGCAGTTCTTACGGAAGTGTTGTCTACTTCAGGGGCTTTGTTTCGACTTAAATCTTTCATAGCTCAGTCACCACTTGAAGTATCACATCAACCATCTCATCTATGTCCTTTGTCTTTTCTATAATATTGCTTTCAAGTTCATTTCCCTTGAATAGAACCTATATCTACTTTTCAGCTTTGCGTTCTTTGCTTACTACTGATTTTCTGTCTGAGCTCTTGACATGTCTAAAGCTGCTTCTCTTTTGTCCACATGCCTCTTTAATTTTCCTGTAGGCGGTATCTATCTTTCCCCTGTTGAAATATGCTTCTAAATCCTTACATTTGTCCACTAGTCATTCCTGCTCACCCATTTTGCACTTCTTTTCAATCTCATTTTTAGACGTTTGTTTCTCCTTTCGTATGTTTCATTTGCTATATTTTTATATTTTCTCCTTTTTTCAATGGAATACATTATCTTATGTTACATCCAAGTATTTCTGCTAGGAATGGTCTTTTTACGTATTTGCTGCCTTCTCTATTCCATGTCTGAAGCTACCCATTCGTCTTCTGTTGTATTCTTTTCCGCAGTTCCAGTCAATTGTTGCCTAATGTTCCCTCTGAAACTCTCAACAACTCTCGCTCTTTCGACTCATATAGAGCCCATCTTCTTAATTTCCTGCCTTTTTCCAACTTATTGAGTGTTATTATACCGTTCGTAACCAACAAATTTCGTGAGATTTCACATTTACCCCTGAAAATATCTTAAAAATTACAATCTCGTTTCCAAATATCGACATACTATTATACATTCAATCTGAAATCTGCCGGTGTCTCCATGTCTCTTCCACATACACAATATTCAGGACTGCCATCCTGAGTGAAACGGAATTACATGATCTGCTGAATGAAATGAATAGTCCATTGAGTACGGAATGGACTGAGAGTAAATCGAAGAAAGAGGAAAGTAATGACAAATAGCAGATACGAGAACAGCAAGAAACCATCAGGATTGATGGTCACGAAGCAGATGAAGTTGAGGAGGATGATAGGACATCTGTTAATACATCAGGGAATGACTTCCATCGTAGTAGAGGAAGATGTAGAGTGCAAAAACTGTAGAAGAAGACAGAAACTGAACTACATACAGCAAATAATTGAGGACGCAGGCTGCAAGCGCTACTCTGAGATGGAGAGGTAGGCACAGTTGAGGAATTCGTGGCGGTCAAACCAGTCAGAAGACTGATGGATGACTAAAAAAAAAAAGTGTTAGCGAGGATTAAATTATGCTCTACGCCAAATGTTACCACATGGCTTCTTCGTTCATCTCTTCCATTTTCTACTGTCAAATTCCAGACCCCCATCAGAATTAAATCTTCGTGTCCCTTAACTAGCAGAATACTTCCTTTCTTCTCATCGTACATTATTTCAGTCTCATCATCATCATCTGCAGAGCTAGTGGGCATATAAACTAGTACTATTGGGTTGGCCAGGGCTTAGTACCTTATCTTGGTTACGATAAGGCTGTTCGTAGTAGTTCACCCGCATTCCTATTCATTATTTAACCTAATCCTGCCTTACCATATTTGATTTTGTATTTATAAGCGTATATTCATCTGAGCAGAAGGCCTGTTTCTCCTGCCAGCGAACTTCACTAATCCCCCCTATATCTAACTTCAGCCTATCCATTTTCAGACACTATCTTGTATGAGGGAGAACCACAGCCGTAAAAAGACATCTTGAATAATTATCGCTTCGCTGGTCTTTAATTTATTTAATGGCTGGTTTCGTAGCCTGAAACCCAGATCATTTGGTTAAATTTTAGTACATGACACTAAACTTGCAATGTAGACGAGACCGAACATTCCTTGTATTGACTAATTGCTTCATTTATTCACTGGCAAGAAATGTTCGATGCATTCCATGTTGCAAGTTGACCGTAATGATTTAAGATATCTTAGCCGACAATATGGCTTCTTGGCTATGAAACAGATCGCTAAATAAACTATTTATAAGAGGAGCCAAGAGGTTATTATTCAAGTTGACTACCATTTTTTTTTAATTTTCTAACCTACCTGCCAGATTAAGTGATTTAAAATAACCGTGCCCCAAATTATAGAGCGCCAGTTTTCTTTTTCCTGATGATGACGTTCTCTTGAGTAGTCCCGGCCCGGAGATCCGATTGGGGGACTATTTTAAATCCGGAATATCTTACTAAGAGAATGCCATCATCGTTTAACCATTCAGTAGAGCTGGTTGCCCTCGGCAAAAATTTCTTGCTTTCAGCCGTTCACAGAACCAGTACAGAAAGACTATTCTGGTTGATGATACAAGGTCAGATCAATCAGTCATACTGACTGCTTCCCCTCCAACTATGGAAAAGACTGCCGTCCATCTTCAGGAGCCATATCTTTGTTTGGCCTTTCAACCGATACCCTTCCGTCGTGATCGCACCTATCGTACGGTTATCGATATCGCTGAGGCACGCAAGCCACCCTATCAAAGGCAAGAACACCATTCTATTTGTCAGAAATTTACCACAGTAGATAGAAACTTATGAAAAAACGTGTTGTTCGAGCCACTAAGAATTAAAAAGGTAGTCGACAAACAATTGCTCGCAAAGTAGAATTTGACGAAGCGCCGTTCGATCGTGAAGTAGGACATTCATTAATACTTACACGTAAATCTGCTTCTGCAACGATGAGGTACTGTTAGCAGCTTCCTTGTTGAATTTCCCAGCGTACAACAGTAAACAAAGATAACTAGTGTAGACACCACCTGCGGGAGGAATAGCTACAGGTAGAAATTAAAATTTTAGATCTTCCGCAAATCGCAATAAGTTTCCTTAAATTGTTCAAATGGTTCTGAGCACTATGGGACTTAACTTCTGAGGTCATCAGTCCCCTAGAACTTAGAACTACTTAAACCTAACTAACCTAAGGACATCACACACATCCACGCCCGAGGCAGGATTCGAACCTGCGACCGTAGCGGTCACGCGGTTCCAAACTGACGCGCTTAGAACCGCACGGCCACACCGGCCGGCTTAAGTTTCCTTTATGGACATGTTTCACTCTACAGACGCGGCTTGTAAACAACCAGATATATTTAAATTTGGTCTCTGGTTCTTTAACCTCTGAAGTTGCTCACGCCTGTGAGTGAAACATGTGACTGAAACATGTCAAAACGAAAAGTTATATACGTGGATTGTGCCTGGCCTGTAACTTTAAGCCAACAGGGACATTCAAGAGAAAGTACATCAAAAATTTTAACCATCGTCATAAAGTAATGTGTGATATGTGCTTTTAAAAACTGGAGTCTTCATTTCTGACAATTTTTTACGGATATAGAAGACTTGGTTTTAACTCCATACGCTTAGCACACAGATGTTAACACGTCTTTGTTTACTCTTAAGTAACTGTCAGGTCGTTCACACAAAATGAGAACAGGAATGGTCCAGCACTGGACTATGTAGGTCTAAATATTCTATTCTTTTCCTAATGTCCCACTCTGAAGCTTCCCAAGGCAGATTTGTCTCACAGCCTTCTTCGTATTCGACACAAGCAGAATTTTAAAATAACTCTTCTGCATCAGCGTAGGTTTGAATTCGATCCACTGCCACCGCACTCTGGTTTCGTAGCTATGTTCATTTATCTTTGTTTATTTATTTGATCGTCCTGGGCGTTACTAATCTGAGAATTTCCCTGTCGGCAGTGCAGGCGGCAAAATGTGAATTTATTTGGCGTCACGTCAGGAGCACCGGAGGCGGTGCGCTGGACGTGTGCGACCGTTTGGAAGGAACACAGATGAATGGGGCTGCGTCGTTGGCAGCCCCCAGCTCTGGACAGCACCACTTTGCCCCCCTTGGCGTGGGCGAGGAAATGGTTTCTTAATGGAGCCGCAGGCGTCGTCTTAATGTTATTTTCGTTAATATCGGCCGACGCGGGCGTGCCCGTCCCGTCAAGCTCCCCAGACTGTTACAGATAACACCCTCCACCACCTCCCGCTACTATGCGTCGGCTATTTATCAAGCTCTCGCGCTCTTACAGAATCGAATTTCTTTACCTTCATTTGCCCCCTTTCCTCCTCTACCACTTCCCGCTGTACATTTGAAGACATTTAACTCTGCTTGCAACCCTTTATTTCATTCACCTTTTACGTTCCGTCAAAGACGGTGACGGAAGAGACGGATCTCTAGCGCTCTATGTAAACCACTACGGAAGGATTTTGTCTTACCCTTGAATTAGAGACGAAGCCCTAGCCATTTTTTATTTAGACAATGTTAGCTTCCTAACCGCTTGTTGTTTATTAATTGTTCGTGGTTCAAAATGGTTCAAATGGCTCTGAGCACTATGGGACTTAACATCTGAGGTCATCAGTCCCCTAGAACGTAGAACTAATTAAACCTAACTAATCTAAGGACATCACACACATCCATGCCCGTGGCAGCATTGGGCCTAGAACCACTCGGCTACCGCGGCCGACATCTGTTTATTAACTAATTGTATTAGCCCTCAAGAATGCCAGAAAACAGTTTGTTATGTAACTGTTTTTTACAAAACTGCCCTGTGGCTAAAATAAAATCAGAATATAAAGACCCATTAGTTTGAGATTATTAATGAACACACAGAAATGAACTGCATGTTAATACCAGTGAGTATCAGTAGTTATTTGACTCACTTTACATCTTTATTGGTTTATGGATGGTTTACGTAAGTATGAAGCCATCTGGAAGCTCACTGGGATGAGTAAAACTCCATACCTGGATAGAGGGACCACCCACGGAGGAATTCTGATAAGGACACACCAGACGGCCGCAGGTCAGTGGCTTTCATTTGACAAAATATCCCGTTTCAGTTGTGGCAACTGGATGCCAGGAACATCACAGGCAACATAGATACAATCTCCAGTGGAATAAGAACTCCGGCAGCGACTGTCTTTATGGCTCACATGTGGTGTTTCTAGTAAGGTGCAAGAAACGCAGCATTTAGAACGAAGCATAGAAAGCTGTGTTTCCTTGGAGTGTACTGGCTGACACAGATAAAATCTCTGTGGGGCAGAGGAGAGAATGCACTTCTCCTCAGGGTGTCAGAAGACACTTCTCCACATGTCATCCCGGAGAGCAACACAGCGACATGTCTCCTACTTAGAGCGGAATTCAGATCCCTGGGCTGAACTTAGAAACCTCAGCCCCTACTGCAAATGTCTTCTGCTCTTGTGCATCAGTTGAACGATAAGTATTTCATCCACGAAAATGAGGTAAGCACATTTATCTGGCATCAGGGTTTTGTTTGGGGTGTAAAGGGTGAGAAATTCTCATCCAAAAGCCATCGTCACCTGCACGTGGTGCACCCTCCTGAAAAATTAAGAGGCTCTGGCGACCGAGTGACTGCCGGGATAAGGAGTCCCCCTCTTCCATGCCAACGGCCTCCTTGGAAGACGGATGTGTGGGTAGAGATTGGGACATTAAGATAATAATCCCTAACGGCAGAAGATCCAATGATGGGCAACGGCATAGGAGACCAAGTGTAGGTCGGACTGTTTGAGCCGTGGAGAAGGCAACTCACCTAGGAGAAAGCTACTTGGATCACGAACTGGGTGGCTCACGTCCGTGGATGGCAGCCCCATCACTGTGCTCGGGCTCGGAAGGCTGATAACCTACTAGCCTTGAATTACGAGATCAAAGAAAAAAGCAAAAGAAAGTACCAGAGTGATCAAAATGTTGTCGACAATGGGATGATTAATGGAATGCTTGGTTTGCGAATTGGAACTTCGAATATTAGATCAATCACGACAGGATTAATGAATCAATTGGACGCAGTACTTGGCAACTATAAGTGCCTCGTAGCAGCTATACAAGAAACAAGAATCCCCCAACGATCCATGAAGGTCGGAGATCACTACACATTATGGGGAACGGCCATATTAGACCTCTGGAGTGGGATTTGCTGTTCTCAACAAGGTGTTCTCAGCGGTTAGTAAGTGAATCCCAATAAATGATCGCATTTGTGCGATGATTCTGAAGGCATCACCATACAAGATTTACATTGTTAACCGTTATTCACCATCGGAGGACACGGATGATGAGATAAAGAACAACTTTTATGCTGATTTGGAAAACACTATTGCCAGACTACCGCGAGATTCCATCTCTTTAGTCCTGGGTGATGTCAATGCACAAATTGTAAAACAAAATGAATATCGTCCCACAAAAGGGACGAATAGACTACATGAAGTAACCAACGATAACGGTGTTAGATTGATAAATTTTGCTGACCTTACAAGAATTAATAGCACCTACTTCGCACGGAAAGAGATACATAAAACCACATGGATATCACCAAATGGTAAGACGAAAACCAGATTGATCATGCATTGGTGGATGGAAGGCATTATGGATGCATCGTGCAAGTACGAACGTACTGTGGTGCTGTTATGAATTCAGACCACTTGTTAGTAGTTTTGAATATCTGTCAAAAACACTCTACAAAATGGCAAAGGAAAAGAGAAGTGTCATGATAAGGACAAACTTTCAAATGAGCAAGTAAGACAGCGATACCAAGATAGAGTCTCTGGCTCGCTTTTGTCAAGAGAGGCCCCGGCTAATGTGGAAGGAATATGGACACAATTGAAGGACGTGGTTATACAGAGTACAAAGGAAGAACTGAGATGACAACCTAAACCCAAAAACAAATCATGCTTTAATGATGAATGCCAATCGTCTGTTGAGGATTGAATGGAGAAGAGATTGGAGTGGTTAAGTCACCCGTCATAAGATACACAGGCAACATACTCAGAAGTGAGACGAATGACAGGCTGGCTCATTAGAAGGAAGAATAGAGAATATTGGTGGCAGTTGAGGAATCGAAGAAAACACCGCATCCCTTGTCCAAATTGGCAGGTTTTGCTCTAGGCAATCATAAACAACAAACGTTAATCCTAACAGATGAAGAAGGAAATGTGGTACCTCCTATGGACCAAGCACATCAGTTTGGAAAACATTTCAGAAAAGTTGCTAAATGTTGAAACTCCAGAAGGAAGTATACAACACGAATGGGAGTTAGATACGGAGGAAGAGGAAGTACCTGAACCTTCGGTGGAAGAGATAAGAACAACTGTAGAGTCATTCAAAAACAATAAAACGCCACGTGGTAGTGGTATTAGTGCAGAGCTAGTTAGAAACGGAGGGGAAGTTTTATTGGAGACCATAAGACAGCTTATTGTCAATATCTGGTCATCAGAGGAGATCGTGGTTGAATGGAAGAGAGCAATTGTATGCCACAAAAGTAGAGAATTATCGAGGAATGTCGCTACTTGAGGTAGGTTATAAAGTCTTAACATCCCTGTTACTTAATCGCCCGAAACCTGCTCTACAAGAGATCATAGGACCTTATCACTTTGGATTCATGGCAGGACGTTCAACCATAGATCACATCTTTACGCTACGGCAGCTAATGGAAAAGTACTATGAATTTGATAGAGAATTACACCTCATATTTATATATTTCCAACAGACCTATTACAGCATTAATCGGACTTTATTATGGAAGAGAATGCTTGAGTCAAAGTCATTGAAGCATGTTATACATATACAAGCTGCCAAGTGTGGTTTGGAAACAAGATGTCAGAGCCTTTCACTGTTCATCACGCTTTGAGACAAGGAGATCCTTTGCCCCCAGTACTACTCAACATTGCATTGGAAAAGGTACCGCGTGAAATTGGTAATGACGTGGAGATGGATATGATTGGAACTGACACTATTTAGGCCTTTGTCAATGAAGTGGTGATTATGGGAGACTCACTTAATCAGATAGTGTCTGACACCACTAGTTTCATGAAAGAGGCAAGCAACGTGGGATTAGTTGCCAACGACGAGAAAAATAAACGTATGAATATCTCACACCGACAAGATTCCCCTACCACTATCAATATAGATGGATACAGTTTTGAACGAATAGAGAGATTTAAGTACCTGGGATCGATGGTTTAAATCCTAATTCCGGAGAAAACAGTATCAGAATCTTAAGCAAGCGAACAACTCCCTCAGTACAGAATGTATACTTCGTTCTAAAAATTATGTCACCATTCTACAAAAGATTCTAAAAAGCAGTCCATGAAATATAAATCCGTCCTGAGCTCGCCGCGTCTTCCTGAACATTATTCTAAAGCTACACTTAGCGATACAGCGATATTCTATGATCTACAGATGTGTAATAAAAACATACGGTCAAACTTCCAGGAATCATTCCTCACATGTAGAGGAAGAAATACATGTTATATGGACTTGGGTCGGGGAAATCTGTATTTCCGTATTACAGCTCACTTTCTACAACATTTCATCATGTTGCTAATGGAAAGCACACAGGAAAAGAACGTATCAGCGCAGAACAAAACAATTTCCTAAAGCAAATTTTCAAAATGCCTTTCGTTAGCAAGTATACATGCACTAGCCGCAGCCGCATTGTCTCCATGGTGCGCTGATGTATCCCTGGAGAACTGTGTATTGTTTCTCTGCCTTCCACAATATGGGTATGAAGACTCCGTTGTACCGGGGTTCCACACACAAGAACTGCCCCCCCCCTCCCCACCTCCACCAATAAAAATCTGCTGGTTGAAATCCGAAGAGCTGGAGACCGAGGAATTGGTCCACCTATACCCATCCGTCTGTCACGGAATCTGCTGTTTAGAAGCCTACTAACAGTAACACTGAAATGAGGAGGAGCGCCATAGTTTATGAAGTACACATCTATCGTACTTGGTAAGGTACATGTTCTACCAGAATAGGTAGATCGTTCTTCTGTAAAGCGTCTTAAGTCTCTTCGCTGTTCTTGGGTGGAAGAAACTGAAGCTGTGACCTTCACTAATAATGTCGGACCAAAGGTTGACAGAAAATATTTGTTGATGAATTGATTGCACAATTTCGTAATGAGCCTCGACAGGCCATAATAAGGAATAGTTGTGGAACCAAAATGGAACCTTCTGGGAGTCTCTTCGTGATTTCTCCCTTTCACTAACTTTTTTCTCCGCCCAACTGTGCTTAAATTATTCAGCACAACTTCTTGCATTCTCACTGCAGTCGACACTTGACAGATTCAGCAGCTATTTAGATAACCCTCATTTATTGTTCCGCCTCAGTTGCCAGTTTTTTACCGGGGTACAGTTTTAGATTTCTTATGCTCTTCTCTAGATATACGTAGTTGCATCAACAACCTGTCTTGTATACTCAGCTCCACATATTACAGTGCAGTACTCAGAACCACAAATCAAAGTACAGTGCTCCTGGTTCTGGTTCTGAGTATACAACACGGGTTACTGACGCAAGTACTTAGATCTGAAGAGTGATCGAAACATGTAATCTAATTTTAAAAAAAGTTAGAACTGACATGGAACAGTAATTGAGAATTATTTACAATTTTTACATTCTTTTTGTTAAATGTGATTCAGAAGCAGTTGTGTTTCTCTTGATTAATGTGATTATAATAAGTAGAAAATGAGTTTTAACATGAAAACATTGGTTTTTTACAGACCCATGTCCATATAACACTTTTTAATTCTACTTGTGATGCATATTACCTGAAACTTTAATCATACACTTTCATTAGTTCCTGTATAAAAACATACTTTCCATCTATGTAGCAAAATAAATTTACTGAGGTCCATTACATCTCACGGCTTGTGCAACCTTTTGACACAAGAGGTTTTCTAAATGTCATTGTGGACTCTCAATTGACTCTGAGCTTTAAATGTTTGACTTCTACGGCTCTTATCATAAGAAGGTCTGAGCAGAGACTAGAATAAAGTTATTTCCCTACACAGTCGGAAAGTACATTTTAATACATACGATTTTGATGACTATGGACTTGTGTGGCCATTTTCTTTCCTTCGTAAATTCTAATGTACGATATCAGACGGATATTTCATCCAAGTCCCCGTTTAAAATACGAAATTTGTAATGCTAATAATCACAAACATGCTGACATCTGTTTCGAAAACGTTGGTAAAACCTTCTGAGTTGTTAGGCCGTGTTACATTCCTCTTCCATCGTCCATAATTATCGTTATTTCGACATCGCTTTTAGGGTCGTCTTCATGATTCATCTGGTGTCTCGGGAGAATGAATGTACGAATTACTATAACTATTACTATACGAATGTAATGTATTCACATACTGCTCATATAATCTGACAAACGGAAAAGGAAAGAAAATTGTTGGCACACGCATTGACAGTAATCTACCAGAAAATCTTTACTGTATTTACCCATGAATTACCAATTCACTGATCACATGAATGGTCAGATGACTTACGTTTATGTCTCTCTTTCATTCCCTTGCTCTCGGCAGTCGACACTGTAAGCTGATAAACTACTGGCCCGTTGATTCACAAAAAGGCACTCGTTAGAAATGTTTGGTTGTAGATTCAAGGACCATAATTACAGCGTCTGACTTAAATACCGGCTGCCATGTTCAGAGGCAACTAATTAGAAATATAATTACAGGGTGATCACTCAAGAGGCGGTCGAATGAGCTCTTAATCACAGGGAATTTCTATCGATACAGCTAATTATCTTACTATCTACAAATTTATTGATATAAAATACAACCTTAGCTGACGTGCTTCACGTAAATGAATGTTACACTGTAATTTTCCACCACTTATCTGTATGACAATGTTTTCTGTGGTACAATACACACGTTTTATGCATAACCGCTGACAGCTTCTTACAAATGGTACTACTCTTGTTGGTGAAGCTTTCTTGACTTTAAGCAATGATTTCGCAAAATTTTATTGTAACTAAAAAAAGGCTCTGTACACTTCAGCTTGTTTATTTTACCGTTAAAGTTAATTTACTCAATACAAAACAAACCTGCAATATAATCTCAGTGGAATGTCGATATTAGAGAACTTTTAAATCTGTATGATCCATGAAATGTGTTTGTGTAGATACTTTGTCTCTTGGTGTATTTATACAAGAGGTAAAGTAATCGCAAGGCCTGTGTATTTAAAAAAAACATTCCAATATATTTTGGATGGAAACGTGATTGAAATTGTCTCACTTCAGTTACCGTAGAAAGGTTAAAAGGAGAAAAATAGGAATTATTAGCTATTAGAGAAGTGAAATCAAAGAGATTTCAAGTCATCTGGTAACAGCAACCATGGATAATGTAATACGTATTTGTAATGTTGTACATGGAAAGGTCGGATGCAGCGAGCTACTATGAGCAACATGAACAACACAACGATCGGTTTATTCTTCCTAGGAAAGAAGTATAGCCAAATGCATCTATATTTGTGTACTTTTTGATGCCCGAGTCATGACCGGATAAGGAAATCGAGAATTTTATAAAATATGTAAAAATCAGTAGCGTGATATGTTGTAAAATCATAAATCATAAAATCAATGAAAAGGAAATACGAACTTGGTGAAAGAATGAAGACCAAAGAATAGGTCGAGAATTCTCCGTTAGGATTCAACTGGCTGTAGTGACTACTCATTTTCAGAATCACTGGAACAGTTAGTATGGCTGGAAAAACAAACAGGCTACAGGTATAGATATTAGCCGGAGCACATCATGTTCAGACGAAGTTTTAGAAACCATTTGCTAAACTGCAGCGCTTACCAACATAGGGATGTAGAGTTACACCACCATCATCTTCAGTGTCATAATCATCATCATTAGCGATAATCTGTAGCACGAATGAGTATATAGTGAGGTAGGAAATGAAAAATACAAAACAGAATAAGAAATATTTGAAATACAGTCATGCAGTGACCTAAGTAAAAGAGCGCGTTTATTTTGGAATAAAGATTGTAAGAAACAATAAAGAAGGAAATGACGCATAACATAAAAAGCCATGGATTGTTCAGAAAATAGCACAGAAGAAAATAGAGAAATATGATATCATGCCTTTAGTAATGGTTGCATGGAACATATTAACATGAAGTCTAAAATGGCAAAACTGGAAGGGATGAGAGAGGCATTTCAGCATAGAATCTGAAGATTACACATCAGGATTAATTGTGATTTCGTAAAATTGAAATGTAACTGCGTTAACCTGCAACATGAAGTAAGAAGCTGTTCTTCATCACACAAGAACTGACAGCCATATGGCAATAGTGGATGAAACGTATGATTGATGTACGAGATCTGTCTTCAGATATGACAGAGGACCCAGAGGAAGTTGATGACAAGTAAGCAAATTATCTCTTAATGCCACCTGTGTATGAAAATGATCATTAAATCTGAAAAATTGGCTCCAGATTTCCAGAAAGGTATTCTCAGAATGAACACAATACTGAATAAATATGCAAACTATCGGCTTAATGGAAGGCATCAGTAAGAGCAAAGTCCGATTTTCTTCTCAGGTGCCATGTTCTTTTCTGAAACCAAATTGTCTACCACCTTGTCAGCCATGGATAGACCTCTGCGATAGGTTACTTAGAGCTCACGAGAGAAACATGGAATACATAGTGTGGTGTCAACGTTAGACACCCCGCTAGAGGTTGCGATAATCGATAGCGGTCCAGCACTTGCAGCCTCTCTGGACTCGCTGGCGCTTGCAGCACCGCCACGGTATGGCACGGACAGAGACTTGCAGATCGCACCGGCCGAGTCAGCTACAGGTCGTGAACGAAGTCAGATTAAAATAGCCTTCAGCTCGCTAGGTTCGCAACCTCTAGTTCGCGCATATATTACGCGTGTAATACCAGAATTGTGTTATCTTGCTTCTATAATCCAGTTAATGTTTGTTAATGAGCCATTTGTATTCAAGAAAGATATTTGTTATTAGTTATGTTCCTGGAGTGCAGCAGCAGGACAAAGTTAAGTAAAAGTTATTTACTAAGGTATTCTAGTACTAATTATTATAGAATGTTCCAGATTCCTACAAGCACCCCACTCGTGCTAGCCTCTATCATCCCACCGATCGAAAAGCATCCTGCATTTGTGTGAGCTCATGACATGCTGCCATCGACCTTCACATCACATAGAACCTACAAATCAATATTAAGTGGTCCAGAAAAGGTAGAGCCCAATGTCAAATCCTGACATTGTCACCACTCATCTGGTAGTATTCATGTTCTGATATTTTTAATGGACTGTTTTGTGGAGACGTGATATTTTGTATGTCAGTGACCACTTTTCTGTGTACTTGGATGCATATCAAGTCACAGATTGACTCCTAGAGGTTCCTGATTACAAAGGTCAGAAAGCGGGATGGACGTGTAGATCTGAATTTCTGAGATTCAAAAGCACTCGTGTCTGGTCTAACACTACTTTTAGCACTGTTCTGCCAAAGTTTAGCATTGCTCATATGTTTCATGATACACGTCAGCAGGCTGGAGAACCATAATTGCGAATGTCTTTAGCCCTGCTACCAACAGCAATAAAAATAACGTAGCTATTTTGGCCTATGTGAACAACTGTCGATAGTAGTTAACGAGGGGAAATTGGAACACGGATTTAGACAGTGGCCTGCATCTATCGCAATTGCTCCTTACCACATGGGCTTTGATTAAATGTACGATAAAATTGATCTTAGAAACTAATATCTTCGAGTACTTTTCAGTTTGGAACTGCCGGCCGGAGTGGCCGAGCGGTTCTAGGCGCTTCAGTCTGGAACCGCGTGACCGCTACGGTCGCAGGTTCGAATCCTGCCTCGGGCATGGATGTGTGTGATGTCCTTACGTTAGTCAGGTTTAAGTAGTTCTAAGTTCTAGGGGACTGATGACCTCAGCAGTTAAGTCCCATAGTGATCAGAGCCATTTGAACCGAAAACAGCTTAACGGAGTTAAAAAGGTAATTGAATAGCATCAGAAAGAGTGTAGCAGTGCTTGACAAGCCATTCAGTGAAACAGCAAGAGATGGTATGTGCATGACAAAGTACATATTAAAAAGGAGGGCCAACAGTTATAGAATTACTATAGGCATACTGAATTAAACAAACTGCACTGTCCACTCACATTAATATGACCTGTAAAAATCATGAATAATCATGTTTTACCGTGCGGACGTCTGGGAGAGTTGCTGGATAAGTCATTCAGGTTCTGGAAGGTACCGTCAGGGATGTGAAGCCGTGATGACCCCAGTGCCGTGGTCAGCTGCACAATGTTTCTAGGCTGAGGATCCATGCAGCGAACAACTCAGTGAGGTGATCCCATACATCCTACACTAGGTTTAAATGTGGAGAGTTTGCTGGTCATTGGAGGACGGTAAACTCATCCTGGTGCTCTTCTAACAACGCACGTACATTGCGAGCTGTGTGACACGTTGCATTGTCCTGTTGGTAGATGCAATCGTGCCGAGGAAAAACAAATTGCATATAGAGGGTGGACATTGTCTCGAGGATAGATGCAAACTCGTATGGCTCCATTGTTCCTTCCAGAACGACGAGATCATCCTGGGTATATCACGAGAACATTCCCTACACCGTTCCGCTTGTCCTTCGGCCTGGACCGTTTCGACTCGACTATTGTTGTAGGGTGTCTGCATTCACTGTTTAAATCCGTACACACATAAAACGTGATTCGTGTGAAAACTTCACCTGTTGCCACTCAGTATGTGAGCAGTTACGGTACTGGTATGCATATTCCACCCTTCGTCGCTGACGAACAGCAGTCAGTTTTGGTTCATGAACCAAACGCCTACTGCGGAGGCCCATAGGCAGCAACGTTCGCTGAATGGTGTTGAGAAGTCAGTGTTTATAGCCCCTTGGTTCGTCTGGGCGGTTAGCTGCTCAACAGCTGCACGTCTATTCGTCGGCACATATCTCCGCAGCAGCCGTCGTTCACCCCTGTTCACTACGGTCTGTGGTGTACCATAGATGCCTAGGCACTAGTTTTGGATAACGCCATTTTTCCATGCACGATGTACTTTAACCATGGTGGCACGCGAACAGTTTACAAACAAAGCCCTTTCAGAAATGCTTCCACCCTTGGCCCGAAAGCCAATATCACGCCCTTTTGGACGTCTGATAAAGCGCTCAGTTTCTGCATTACGACAACGACTGTACTGTTGTCCCCGTCCCCCTACAAGCTTTCTATACCCTTCACTGATGGTGCTGCAACCTATCATCTGAGAGATGTTATTGTACGTTGACGTCGAACTCAGGCGTTGATCACATTAATGTGAGTAGACCGTAAATAATGACCTGTCTTTGACGGGATATCAGCTCACACAATGAACATATGAAAATGCTGCGTATCAAGGCAGGACTTACCTTCATCTATTTTTTTCTTGCTATGTTTGTAGCCTGGCTTACCTCACAGCCACCCTGTTGTGCAGAGAGAGGGTTTCTTCGTATTATAATTTATTACGTCACGATAAACAATATATAAAAATGTTCACGTTATCTGTTTCGGTAGGTGGTAAACCACTAAAAAGCATTTCACGGATACATAAATAAATATAGTTAAACACTTCGAACATCATTAATTCATTTAAGATATTTCAAAGAATCTACATCATATTGTCTCATAATGAAAGATACTAAGTGTTTTTGAAATGTGACGAAATGATGTACCTTCATTGAAATACATTAAATGACTTCATGATGTTCGAATTGCCTAACTACAGTTGTCTTATATATCTGTACGAAGCTATTTAGAGGATGAAGCACATACCTGAAAATGGCAACTACTTGTCGAAGCCAATAATGTGAATATTTTTTATGTATCTAAGCGATCATGACGTAATTAATTATTATGCAAATATTTTAAAAGGTCTCATACTTCCAACTGGTAATATTTTTTTAGGGATGGCTTCCTAATCCACTTGCCTTGGTCAGCGCAGAATTCACTGTTGTACCAAACATGTGCATTCTCCCGAGTCGCGGGTGGCGAATATGTTGTTTGCTTTTCAGCTTATTGATGATTACAAAAGCGGTGGCCTGAAACTAAAAAAAAGTAATTAGAAAGTTATATTCAACACTTCGACGTGCTCAAATAATACTCTGCTGTGACGATGTACGGCCAATCATGCGTAGGTGTAAGCCTACAGCACGTAAATGGGGTCTGCGTACGGTCACTGAATGAACAACTCAAGGCACACGAGAATGTAATTTATTTTCTGCATGCTTAAATATTTGTTTCACGCTGCATTAGTAGACTTTGATGATATTTTATGGCCTTCGTAATCATCCATTACTATCTCATTTATTTACCTGGCCCTAATAACAGTAATAATAATATTTCCCGCAGAAGTTACACAGGCTATTATAATGGTTATTCACGTCTCTCCTGCTGATCATATAACGAAACATGTCGATTCACTTATCGACTTTACTCTGCTAAACATACTAACAGTTACAGATACGTCCAGTACGTCCGGTTATATTTTCTGGGATTTTTATGTCACATAAAGAAACATTTCCCATCCCCTCTTCCAACCATGTTACAAAAACATTTCCGGTTTCTAAAGTAACAGGAAATCGCTTCCCAAACATTGAAAGACGAAAATCTCTGAAACTCACATTTCTCGTGGTGTTTTACTAAAAAGAACCTAACTTCAAAATGGATAAGATCACAAACATCCCAACCTGACCACTAAGAGTTGGCAATGAAAAAGTACACTACTGGCCATTAAAATTGTTACACCACGAAGATGACGTGCTGCAGACGCGAAATTTAACCGACAGGAAGATGATGCTGTGATATGCAAATGATTAGCTTTTCAGAGCATTCACACAAGGTTGGTGCGGTGGCGACACCTACAACGTGCTGACATGAGGAAAGTTTCCAACCGATTTCTCATACACAAACAGCAGTTGACTGGCGTTACCTGGTGAAACGTTGTTGTGATGCTTCGTGTAAGGTGGAGAAATGCGTACCATCACGTTTCCGACTTTGATAAAGGTCGGATTGTAGCCTATCGCGATTGCGGTTTATCGTATCGCGACATTGCTGCTCACGCTGGTCGAGATCCAATGACTGTTAGCAGAATATGGAATCGGTGGGTTCAGGAGGGTAATACGGAACGCCCTGCTGGATCCCAACGGCCTCGTATCACTAGCAGTCGCGATGACAGGCATGTTATCCGCATGGCTGTAACGGATCGTGCAGCCACGTCTCGATCCCTGAGTCAACAGATGGGGACGTTTGCAAGACAACAACCATCTGCACGAACAGTTCGATGACGTTTGCAGCAGCATGGACTATCAGCTCGGAGATCGTGGCTGTGGTTACCCTTGACGCTGCAGCAGACAGGAGCGCCTGCGATGCTGTACTCAACGACGAACCTGGGTGCACGAATGACTAAACGTCATTTTTACGGATGAATCCAGGTTCTGTTTACAGCATCATGATGGTCGCATCCGTGTTTGGCGACATTGCGGTGAACGCACATTGGAAGCGTGTATTCGTCATCGCCATACTGGCGTATCACCCGGCGTGATGGTATGGAGTGCCATTGGTTACACGTCTCGGTCACCTCTTGTTCTCATTGACGGGACTTTGAACAGTGGACGTTACATTTCAGATGTGTTACGACCCGTGGCTCTACCCTTCATTCGATCCCTGCGTAACCCTATATTTCAGCAAGATAATGCACGACCGCATGTTGCAGGTCCTGTACGGGCCTTTCTGGATACAGAAAATGTTCGACTGTTGCCCTGGCCAGCACATTCTCCAGATCTCTCACCAATTGAAAACGTCTGGTCAATGGTGGCCGAGCAACTGGCTCGTTACAATACGCCAGTCACTACTCTTGATGAACTGTGGTATCGTGTTGAAGCTGTATTGGCAGCTGTACCTGTACACGCCATCCAAGCTCTGTTCGACTCAATGCCAAGACATATCAAGGCCGTTATAACGGCCAGGGGTGGTTGTTCTGGGTACTGATTCCTCAGGATCTGTGCACCCAAATTGCGTGAAAATGTAATCACACGTCAGTTCTAGTATAAGATATTTGTCCATTGAATACCCGTTTATCATCTGCATTTCTTCTTGGTGTTGCAATTTTAATGGCCAGTAGTGCAATAAGAGAAAATCAAAAGGCTATTACATCAAACTAAACATACACGGGCGTGTGCGGACGCATGCAAACAAACTCACCAATCTTTTAGATTTTTGCCTTGGAGAAAACAGTCCTAGAAATAAGTAAAATATATTTCCAATGCTCTTGGTCCAACAACTTTGCCCGATTTTTTATTGGTTTGTATTTGTTTCAAAACGAACAAACGTCGAGAACGGCAATGACTTCAGCACACATAAAGAAAGATTTTTGACTACCACTGTATTTTGCCAGTAATAATTTAGCGTATACCGAACACCCTATTTCCGGTCACTAGAAATACGCTCCCAATTTTTTTTTTGGTTGGGACTTGTCCTGTCCCCAGTCTAGTCCTCTGAGCCATAACCTGAGCTGCGCCCTCTACAAAGGTCTGCAATCTCTAGGAGCTCTCCTCAGACTTCGGTCAGGGAACTGAAAGTGTAGAGGAAAAAGAGAAGTTGCTTGTTCACACAAGATTCCTTGAATGGGACTTAAGAAAATGGCTCTGAGCACTATGGGACTTAACTTCTGTGGTCATCAGTCCCCTAGAACTTAGAACTACTTAAACCTAACTAACCTAAGGACATCACACACATCCATGCCCGAGGCAGGATTCGAACCTGCGACCGTAGCAGTCGCGCGGTTCCGGACTGAGCGCCTTAGGGACTTAAGACACGGGACGTAAACTGTAATGTAATTTACCCCTTGCGCTCAAGAATTGTAGCAACTCAATATGTGGAACTTCCAGGCAGCTCTGTGAGAAGCTTTGTTGTAGGTCAGAGGAAGAAAAGGTGATTCAGTGATGAAATCAAAGAAGCCTTTATAGAAGTGCACTTCAGGACAATTAGAAGTCAAGTTGGGTCAGAATGTTCTCGAAGCATACTGTTGCTAACTGAAAGGACAGTTTAACGGAAACAGCGTGTAGAGGGCGCAGTAAGTCAGATGTAGTCACGAACTGTTGTGTTTCCTTCTTTAGCAAAAGTATTAAATCAGTTTACTTACTAAACAAGCTGCATTTCAGATTTGGGCCTCAGTACGTGCTGAACCAACATCAGCTGAAATCCGGCGTCACCGATTACACCAGCAGATTGATATGTGGTTTTGGTGTTATTTAGTTCAAAAATGGTTCAAATGGCTCTAAACAGTATGGGACTTAACATCTGAGGTCATCAGTCCCCTAGACTTAGAACTACTGAAACCTAACTAACCTAAGGAGATCACACACGTCTTCGCCCGAAGCAGGATTCGAACCTGCGACCGTAGCAGCACTTCGGTTCCGGACTGAAGCACCTAGAACCGCTCGGCCACAGCGGGCGGCTGGTATTTAACTTCTTGAAACATAAAAAGTTCACGGACGAAGGACGCCAGTTGCTGATCAGCCTGTTTTGGAATTATCGCTGTCACTAGTTTTAGAGTATAGGAATTATGAAAATACTGGTACTTTTAGTATCGAATAGTCATCATTAGCAAATTTCCATTCTGGAACGGAAACGTCGCTTCCTCTGGGTCGAGCGTCATTGCAGCGGAAGAGCACATAGCAAGGTAGGTGGCAGGACGATGTGTAGCAGCATAAGACAGTAACTATATAACAACACAGACTAATACCACTAGTTTGCAGCAGCCATTTGGATT
Source organism: Schistocerca americana (assembly GCF_021461395.2). Lineage (NCBI taxonomy): Eukaryota > Metazoa > Arthropoda > Insecta > Orthoptera > Acrididae > Schistocerca > Schistocerca americana. The sequence goes on along the minus strand of NC_060125.1, from coordinate 265,765,773 downwards.
TGGGCATATGTACTGGGCATTTAGCAGTGATTGTTGTGTTAGAGCGCATACGACAATATCTCTCTCGCCATAGTCTTTGTTAAAGATGACACAGAAATAGCACAATGTACGACGGTTGAATGAAAAGCCTCCACCTTTGTCAGTTGGGTTGGGATGGGAATTTTTTAATAAATCAAACGCAGAAATAATCCTTAGAATTTGATCCTTAATTACCAATACCCACTTTCTCACATAATCACTAGCCAATTGGATACATTTCGGCCAACGACTAACAAGTTTTTCTGAAGCCGTCACGGAAGAAGTCGACACTCTGTTTCCGCAACCAAAGTCTTACAGTTCTTTCAACGTCATCATCAGAAGCATAATGGTGTCCCCGCAGATCGTCTTTCATTATTGGTAACAGATGAAAGTCCGACGGTGCTAAATCTGGAGTGTCTGGAGGATGCCGTACGGTGGTGAGCTTCAGTCTCTGAAGTTCTGCTATCGTGGCACGCAAAGTGTGTGGATTGGCATTGTCATGCTGCAGGAAAACATTTTCCTTTTCCCTTAGGGCCCTTGTTAGCCGTAATTTTAGAGTTCATGGCGTTGTGTGCAACACCCTGAATTTATTGTTGTTCCACGATAAAGGAAACCCTGTGGCCATAATTTTTCCAGCTGAGGGCTGCGTCTTGAATTTCTTTTCTTGGGATGAGTCTTTGTGTCGATATTACATAGATTGACGTTTCGTCCCCGGGTCCTAATAGTGTACCCATGTTTCGTCTCCTCTCACAATTGAATGGAGAAAGGCATCACCTTCATTCTCGTAATGCGAGAGGAGTTCCCGGCAAATTTCAAGTCTCTGCGCTTTCATTTTACCCATAGCCAAGCAAAGCAATAATGTGACCCACACGTTCTTGTGAAATGCCGATTGTGCTTGCAGTTTCTCTCTGAGTGATACGACGATCGCTCTGAATCAATCTGTCAACATTTTGCTTGTGAAACTCGGTGGTTGCTGTCGCAGGACGTACTACTCTTTGTTTGTCACGCAGATCAGATTTTCCTCAACATCTTTAAACTTACTCGCCCAACGACGCACAGCATTCAAATCAATACTTTTTTTTGTGGTTTTAGGGCGCACAACTTCAATGGTCATTAGCGCCCAACTCAAATCAATACAAACACCATAAGCTGCTTTCATTCTCCTGTGGGGTGACACCTTCTGCTGTTAAGAATTCAATGACTGCACGTTACTTAAATCGCATTGACCGACCGTCTGCGCAGAGTTCTATATTTTACACTGTAACAATACAACCGTTCAATGCTAAAGCTTCCCGCCAACTGGAGCTGTAGAGAAGAGGCTACGGAACACGCCAGTACCTGCCACATACCAATGCTGCCAACTGTTGAAGAGTTACGTAAGTGAAGGCATTACTCTTCAGTCAACCCTCGTAATATACTATGTGGTGATGTAAAAGCCTTATGTAAAATGGAAATGTCGTGTGGCTAGGGCCTCCCGTCGGGTAGACCGTTCGCCTGGTGCAGGTCTTTCGATTTGACGCCACTTCGGCGACCTGCACGTCGATGGGGATGAAATGATGATGATTAGGACAACACAACACCCAGTCCCTGAGCGGAGAAAATCTCCGACCCAGCCGGGAATCGAACCCGGGCCCTTAGGATTGACAGTCTGTCACGCTGACCACTCAGCTACCGGGCGGACAAAAAGCCTTATGTGAGAACACTATAGCCGTAAAATGAACCCACACATAGAGCGTATCCCATCCTTGCCAGTTGCCAGAGCAGGTGACATGTGTTTCTCTCTTTGCATAGAACCTAACCACAAAACTCTCTATCCGAACAGGCCTCCGGAGGTCAAACGGTACTGACCGACCGCCATGTCATCCTCCACCAATAGGCTTCACTCGAAGCAGATATGGATTCATCGCTTTCCTGGGCGTTTCGTTTATAATCACCATTGTCAATATTGAAGCAACCTACTGGACAACAGCATTCGATATACTCGAACGGTGTCCCATCTAAGTGCTAGCCAAGTCCAACAGCACTTACCTTCAGGATGTGTCTTGAACCGGTGTTACCTCTGGCAAGATCGCTGAGAGAACATGAACACATACCTACCTCAATATATGCACATCAGTCTGGTGAGCAAACATGTATGACGAGAACGTAAATACCCAAGAAGTTTATTAAACATTTAATTCTTGTAAATTACGCAATCTGAACTTCACCTTCCAACCTGTCTACAAGGAATTGAGAATCATCCACAGCTATGTAACATGGCAGTGGCCGTGAAAAGATAATAACGCATATAGACTGGCGACTAGTGTCTGCCTTGTCAAGAACAATCGGTTTCAAATTCGATTAAAACTTCTTATGTCGCTGAATTCAGGTTTATATCAATAAGTTTCTCATCGAACACTGTGGAGGGAGCTACATGCAGTGGACATTTGGTGTCAGGTATTTAGGTATAGGCCACTGTACACACCAGCACATGAAGCTGCCCATGTTCAATAGAAAATACAAGACAGAAACAGTATGGTAGTCGACTGAAGGGAGTAGTGTCTTCCGATGTTTATTAACTTGCCCTATTCAGACGATGCAAGCTGTTAAGGGCACCAAAACTCCGATGTGACATTTCATCCGCAGAGGGAAAAGGATGTACTTCAGGCCGGAGACGGTTTTGTGATGTTTCCAGGGTGTTTCTCGCCCCGTGACTTGGACCCACTCTTTCTGCTTACCTTTTACAGTCGTGCTCAAAAGTATCCGAACGACCTGAACTGCATTTCGCCTGATTCGCATGCAACCGGCATAATGCCTCTGTCTAGCAGGTCCTCTAATCGCTCCTTGGTACAGTCGTTTGACTATTGAAAATGGTTCCAACAAATCACCACTAGAAAACACTGCACTGTATCGCAATAGCTCAAGATGTAAAGTAATACCACGACACTACAAATATCAGGGAACACCTTATCACAGATAAGGCTCTCCTGAAACTTTACCACTCTCATTATTACGTCAGATAGGTAATGCACGTCGTATTCATGATTTACTCTTGGAAGTAACATACCGTACTTATTATTTAACACAAAATGACATTAAAAATTTAAGTTATTCACTAGCAGCTAGTTCAGAATATGTATGAACTTCCAATGACACGACGAACCGCCACGTTCTGCATATGGATTCAAACCCAGCACATGCAGACTAAGCAAAGATTTCGTGACTGACGGAAACTAACAGTCATTCCTGATTAGGCATACAGAGAGTGATATACCTCGATTTTAGACAGTATCAGTTAACAAATATCAACTTTAAATTACATAACGCAGACATTTTTAACGGACGCGAATTCCTACCCAGCATCTACTGTCCTCGTTAACGAACTACGAGAGATGTTAAATATTGCTTCTTCACAAGTAACTTACTTGAAATGCCGTGAGGTAAAGCTTTGTGTAGGACAGGAATTCGAACCCAGAAGAACATTCAACTGTGACATATCGGATTTTCTCGGCAGTAGCTAGATGTTTTAACTGAAATGACGAGACGAAACATTAATTTTTTCCTTCCCAGGACTCCAACCCGCCACCTATCGCTGTTATATTCCAGAGAAAACGAACGTTAAATATGGGTTTGTTGCAACAGCAGCGACATGTGAGCATGTTTGAACTAGAAATAATATGACGAAGAGTTCAATGCTGACTGGGAATAGAGCCCCACACATATCGTTGTTGACTACACACAAAGAGACGTCAGCTACCGAAGTTTTCTCCACCAGCAGCTCTGAATAACATCTTGAACTTACAGTGATCTCGCAAATAGGTCTGTGTGTCACTGGGAGTCAAAAACGTCAAATATCGTTAGTGTTGACAACGAATGAAAATATATTAATCATCAAAATTATTATCCACCATTAGATAGGTGTTCTCATGCTAGAGTTTGATATTACATAATGAAACCTTTCGTGCCGGACCAGGATTCGAACCCATTCACGCGCAACATGTGGAGATATTGAGGAATCTTCAGTTTTGAACAAACAACAAATTGCAGCCGAGCTGTATTGTCACGAAGGGATCTAATTCCGCGTTAAGGGCGGTCTGACAAGGGGAAGGCCTCAGACACGGCCAAACGATTCGGCTCATATTTGGCAGGTCGCTTGTGTACAACCTAAAACGAAGGAATATTTTGGGTCAAACCCCCGGGTTTTTGAGAAAATCACCCCTAAAGGTTATGTCGAGCAATCGACTCAAAATTGGAGGGATCAATAGATTATTGTAAATAGAGCATTTTTCATCATCAGGTATGGGGTCTAAATACGCATACTTTTCCAGAAATCGAGGTAGTAAACTTTTACAACTGCCCTTTCAGTACCCACACGGTAAAGATCTTTCGCCAACAGCACCGATAGCGCAACGGCCAAGGTAACTGGCTGGGTATCGGAGAACCCGGGTTGGAATCTCTAGGAAACCTAGCGGATGTTCTTCTTTTCGTTTGTACTTTTCCATATCTCATTTGATATGGATAGGAGTGTTAATAAGGTAAGTAAATCAATAAGGAATGATAATAATAAGGTAGGCAAATAAATTTCTCAAACCTCTTGGGATAGTAAACAACTAAAATATTACTCCAGGTCACTTTACAATGGCTCTTCCAGTCACTGTTACTTGTCCTCACTTTTCTTCGTACAACTAAATGGATGGTATTGTCATATAAACATTCGAAAAAAATATACTAGCGGTACCAAGAACATCCATTGAATGCAATCTTTCGACAGCTACACTGTTCCTTCCGAAGAGTCGGCGGAAAACAAACTTGGTTTACATTTTAAAATATGTCTTTTTCGGGAATTAATTTTGATGCTTACCGCGCACACGATATCATTGCCTGAAAAATCGATGCTAAAGTTGGTTATGAATGATGAATTATGCTGCGAACAGTTATTGCATCCGTGCGGTTGTGCAATTCCCACTGGGTTTCCAGAAGCTCACTGCAATTCTGAAGCCTGGAAATAAATTTTTCAACTTGGCGATAAAAATAAACAACACAAATGTGCAGTTTAGCGGTATTACGTTTACCGTGTACGTCGGCTGACCCTCGCCATCTATAAACATTGTGTCATATATTGTGGTATTAGTTTGTCCACTCCAGGAATCCAATATTAGACGAAACTTCTTATCAGAAACGTATGGTTTTAAATCATTCGCAAGAAATGTTCTATAAATCGCATTCGTCAGTTTCCCGGATTTGGAGCAGGTAATGTAAACATTTTGCAACGACTCGGTTAAACGATTGACCTTTTCTATAACCCTAGGACCAAATGTAACATTTGTTTCTTGTAAACACAGGAAAACCTTAGGCAACACTTTTCTAGAGGCTGTGATGGCATATTGCGCCGTGTACAAATGTGTTTGTTATTACTACCAACTGCGACAAGGGTTCGTTTTTCTCCCTTATGCGATAACGTGCATCGAATGTTCACTCGATACTCGCATCCTGTTTGATCGGTGTTGATGACGTAATCACGATTAAAACCGGGCATAAGTGACCCCGTTTGCGTGCTGAAAAGAGCCGCCACTTTCTGTATACCTTCTATGATTTGCGCTTCCGTATGAGAAACGTATTTAGTGACGTCCGTTGACGAATTTTATATTCCGATTTGAAATTTCTTGCCCAAGATAACGATGCAGCAAACGTAAAATCTTTATTGGCCGTATATTGAAGCGCTGCACGTGCAGCCCACTCCTGAAGTATTCTCGTAGTTACATTCTCGTTACGACGACGAGATTCGACAAATCGGTCGTATGTCCACTTATTTATCGCCTGGTATTTGTCGTATCTTGTCCCTCCTTTTAATTCAAGGGGTATAGCGCCGTAGTTCAATCGTTTAGTAACCAGTTCATGATACTAATCGGGAACAGATGAAGCACATATTCCCAGTGACGTGGAGATTTTCAAAGTGTTATGACAATTTTGCGATTCACTAGTCGGGACATCTTCCACTGAATCACCTTCTGGTTCGTCTTCATAGTACAGTACTTCAGTATCAACAAAGGTCATTTCGTTCGTCAGCTCCAAAAATCGCTCGACGATAGCCGCTCCTATCAATCTGGAACGCCGAGGAACAGAACTGCCTGCTTCCGGTAGTGCATAGATAATCCATCTGTCTTGCAGCACTTTTCAAACCAAAACACAGCGTCGGTAACTTTCTGACTGCCATCGTATGTGACAAGCTCCCAACTATATTACAGCGCGCCGGCCGAAGTGGCCGTGCGGTTAAAGGCGCTGCAGTCTGGAACCGCAAGACCGCTACGGTCGCAGGTTCGAATCCTGCCTCGGGCATGGATGTTTGTGATGTCCTTAGGTTAGTTAGGTTTAACTAGTTCTAAGTTCTAGGGGACTAATGACCTCAGCAGTTGAGTCCCATAGTGCTCAGAGCCATTTGAACCATTTTTTATATTACAGCGCTAGTCGAAGGGTGTACATCCTCCATTAGTCAGAGTGTGTACCTGAAAGACATGACACAACAAACAATAACTAGTTACTACGGCATAAACAGACGAGCTAATTACTACAAACTACGTACAGTTCTCGTCATATGTTACTTCCGGAAGAACACTGTATTCATTCACAAAACGTATTTCATACGGCGCATTAACGATGGAAAAATCACTATATGTATCCGCGAGATTCGCGGCAGTCTAATGACGGAAAACGGAAAACAACTCTTTCAGATAGACTTCTATAACGCACGTGCTGGACACATTCACTCTTCCAGGTTCACAACTATGATATGACGGAGACGCAACCGGGACAACGTAACACTCCCCACGTGAATTCTGTCCCGTGCCTCGCTGTAAACAAGCGTCGAGCGGTTGGTTATCTATGACACCTAGTGAGGAAATCACAGCACTTTTACTCGGAGTTATTTTCGTGTGAGTAGGCTAAAAATATTAATACTTTACTTACTCACGGCGTTTCGGAAATTAGTTTGCCTGCCTTATTATTATAATTTCTTATTAATTTACTTATCTTATTAACTGTCCTATCCCTATCAATTGAGAAATGGAAAAATACAAACGAAAAGTATAACACCTGCTAGGTTTTTTCGAGAATCGAACCCGGGACTTCCGATTCCCAGGTAGTTACCTCGGCCGTTGCGCAATTTTTTTTCCTTCTTCGGCCCTGCCAGCGAAAAGTCTTTACCATGTGGGTACAGAAGCGGGAGTTGTAAAAGTTTCTTTCCTAGATTTCTGGAAAAGTTAGCGCTTGCGGACCCCATATCTGATGATGAAAATTGCTTTATTTACAATTATCTATCGATCCATCAATTTTGAGTCCATTGCTCGTCATAAATTTTAGCGGTGATTTTCTCAAAAACACGCGGGCTTGTTGAACCAAAATATTTTAGAGTCCTTCGTTTTAGGTTGTACACAAGCGACCTGCCAAATTTGAGCCGAATCGGTTGGCCGTGTCTGAGGCCCTTCCCTTGTGAGTTGCTTTCCCAGTTGAGAACCAATTTTATCGACTTACAGAAGCTCAAATTAAAGATGGAATAAGTGTTCTGTGACCCTACATAACGTTTGTTTCGTCACTAGAATTAAATAAATAGTATAAGAAAGGTTACTGGTGATAGGGTTTCCACATGTCGCCACTCCAGACTTTGTTGTGGTTCAAACTAACGTCTACTTGGTAGAGAAGGAATATCATTTTTAATGTGAATTTCAGACCACAGTGCCATTATGTCTTCTTCACTTGGTGTAGCCAGAAGCGAAAGGAATCTGACTCTTCCTATATAAAATCATTGACAGGAGTTGGAATCGAACCAAGACCGTAGGTATATAAACCTATCATCAGTCCAACAGACCACCAAATCCTCTTCTCTGTAACTCATTATTCTATCATAACGCCGTTGCGCCACACCGGATGAGAATTCTTACACACAGGCTCCCTGTAGTAATTTGCAGCATGTTCAGTAAATTCATTTACTTGGTTGACCAAATCACCATGAACTAGCTGCCTCGGCTACCCAGTACATAAATTCGACTATTTTGTAATTACCGAAATAAAATCACGTAACTGCCACCTTCACAGAACAGCCAACAGTGTAGGATGCAGAAATATAAATAGGAAGTGTTCCTTTCCACTTGAGCTACTCTATTGCGCTTTCTGTTAGTTGGAAACGTCGTGCAGTCCAAAAGAAAAGCTGTAAGTCTTTGTCTCTCAGACGTCTAGACCCGGCCATATGCATTATCTCACAGCGCAGTGCAATGCAGAAGTACTGGAGGAATTGTTGAGTTCATGGTAAGTGTCGCGCACTGTAGATAAGATGTCGCGAGTTCGAGTACATTCACTGATACGTTTTTTAAAACGCAATTCCTGCTGTCTGCTAAAGTTAACAATCTAATTGAACTTTGAACATAATTACCTTCACTTCTCAACCCAAAATAGTCGCATGTCAAAAAAGAGCCGACTTCTGCGATATATTGTTCTTTTCAGGTTTAATAGACAGCCAGGCAGCAGATGCATCTCGAAACTTTTGTATCATGTATGGGGAGAGCGCATCGTGCCAAAATACGTCAGAAAAGTATTTTCTACATTAGCTGTCATGTGGTAGTGGCATTTTATTCTTCTTCACACCTTGTTTGACAGCTTTAACTCAGAACAAGTTTTCTACATGATGTAATCAATAAACTGCATGTGCATTGTCAGACTGTTATAGATAACATTAGAGAATTCGCATATATCCTTGATGATTAATATCTCTCTCATGTTTACTATTGTTTTAACAACACTAAAGGAAAACTTACGAAAATTGTGCACTGTGTTATAAGCAATGAAATAAAACTACCCACGATAAGCTCACGACGAAAGTCTGTTTTAATAAAACTGAGTATCTGTACACAAGCGTGCCTCTATGGACACGAATTAGTAAAATACCACTCATTTAGGTTTGGGTCTGTGTTTATTTGGCATGCTGAGACATACTCAAGGGGTATACAAATGTGGCATTTCATAGATAAAGTTACATATTCCTAGAACCTAAAATTTGCGTGCCAGCAGCGGAAAGAGGCGTTACCTGTTGTGCAGCTTTGTAAGTTTTTCACCATTGCATTATTAGCCGAAACATTTTCTTGCAATTTCCTTATCCATGTTTGACCTGACTGCTTGAAGCTCTTCCACAGAAGGGATAAAAACGTTACAGTTAGTGAGACTGGAACTACGAGGCATAACGGACGCTTTTTCGCAGGTCAGCATGTTACCAAAGAGCTGGCGAAGAGGTATGTGTCTTAGCTTCGTCTAACGAGGCTAATGGTTACTAGAACTCGTAAACCGCTACTTAAAGGACGAGATTTGTTGCGATTTCCACGTACAACGACTTTTCTGGGCTGAAACCGTAAATTTTGAATCGTTTATTACACCTCAAGCAATAATAACTCAGATTATTCAATGGAAATGACAGGTAAAATCAAGTGAAGTTTGAGGCTTATTTCCGTGCACACCAGGAAGTTACTCGTCGATCACAGAGTTGCCAAACATGCCCTGCCTTGTTGCCAAATCTCAGTTACAGTACCAGCAGGAAGAAGACGAACCGATGTGATCCTACAGCGGGCTGGAAAGTGACCATAGCTGGCGTCTCCAAGTCGCGGCTGCTACGGCGTGGTATACGTAATGCGTCTGATTCGTATTTCTGTAACTAGGTTTAGGGACTGGAGAGTAGTTAGTAATAATAATCAGAACTGACTGCAAACTAATCATCATAAATCAGTAACTCTCATAGTTGTTTTTATATTTCTTTAGTAAATATACTCAAAACTGAGAACTCATTCTCAGAAATTTTCGTGCCTCGCTGATAGTCGAGCACAACAAACAAATAAAAATAAAAATAAAATAATGTGTGTGTGTGTGCGTGTGTGTGTGTGTGTGTGTGTAACAGAGAGAGAAAGAGAGAGAGGGGGAGAGAGGGAGAGAGGGAGAGAGAGAGAGAGAGAGAGAGAGAGAGAGAGAGAGAGAGAGAGTAAAAAATTGTTGTAAAGAAATCTTTCATTAAAATAACACGTTCCACATCATTACGAAATGTATTCATGATCTATGGAATAATAATTAGTCGTAATCTAATCTAATCATAACATATTGAGAAATAGCAATGAAGAGTCATGAATTACCGAAACTTTTTCAGATTCCAGTAACCAAATCAAAACTTGACAATAAAAGACGACAATTTTTGTTATAAACCGGGACTCCCATCAAGACCCTTCGTCCCTGTTAACTAACCACGAAAGATGTCTGATATACCTCCATTCTGAAGTAACAAAGTATGCATGCATTTAAAGATGAAGTACATGATGTGGAGTTCTGTGACGGAGATACGAACCCAACACATAATCGGATTGTTAACTAAGTAAAATCAAATGTTACGTATAGGTTTTTCTTACCAGCTGTTAGGTGTTTGAATCTAAAATAAGGATACAAACTTTCGTGCCTAAGCGACAATCGAACTGCACACCTACCGTGCATCCACGAATATAGCTTAAGTATCAGCTGCTTACTCACCAGCAGTAAGATGTGTGCGTGTTTGACCAGAAATAACGGCACCTAATGCGATTGTTGGCAACACATAAACAGACATTAAAAATGCACGTTAATGTTCACTGGCAGGTCGGTAAGCACGTGATAGGGCTTGAAATGATATTATGAATATCTTTGTATTGGATCAGTATTCGGACCCACATACTTACCTTTGGAGGAGACCTAGAGAGGATTGCCGTCTTGGGAAAAGACCGAAATGATTGAACTATACTATTCCGAGGGATTCAGATCCTTGAAAGAATTCGAATCACAGTCCGGCACCAAATTTTCAACATCTCTAATCCAATAGAGTATCAGTAAAATAAGAGTCCTGTCCCTTTAAATGGCTATCGGTTCATCAAATAAAATAAAATTACTTATGTTAGTAAGCTTACTGGCGACTGTATTTCTGTTTACCATGACTTCCGCTATGTCATTTTCCAACGTAAACCATCTCTGCCCAGTTGGTAACGAAGGAATGTGATGTTTAATGCGGATTCTGGATTATAACGTCTTTCTCTTGAGGTTACCAGTGGTAAAGCAAATCTGTTTTTGCCTCTTAAAAGTAATTGCCTGAACCCACGCATTGCACCTGTGACAGTTCGTTCCACCAGACCATTGTGGCCACATTTCCCAGCCCCAGGAGTGTGCTGTAACAGATGATATGCTTAGCTTACACATGCAGTTCATTGATTACATCATGTAGATAACTTGTTCTGAGTTAAAGCTGTCAAACAAGGTTTGAAGAAGAATGAAATGCCACTACCACATGACAGCTAATGTAGAAAATACTTTTCTGACGTATTTTGGCACGATGCGCTCTCCCCATACATGATACAAAATTTTCGAGATGCATCTGCTGCCTGGCTGTCTATTAAACCTGAAAAGAACAATATATCGCAGAAGTTAGCTCTTTTTTGACATGCGACTATTTTGGGATGAGAAGTGAAGGTAATTATGTTCAAAGTTCAATTAGATTGATAACTTTAGCAGACAGCAGGAATTGCGTTTTAAAAAACGTAGCAGTGAATGTACTCGAACTCGCGACATCTTATCTACAGTGCGCGACACTTACCATGAACTCAACAATTCCTCCAGAACTTCTGAATTGCAGTGCGCTGTGAGATATTGCATATGGCCGGGTCTAGACTTCTGAGAGACAAAGAGTTACAGCTTTTCTTTTGCACTGCGCGACGTTTTCAACTAACAGAAAGCGCAATAGAGTAGCTCAAGTGGAAAGAAACACTTCCTATTTAAATCTCTGCATCCTACACTGTTGGCTGTTCTGTGAAGGTGGCAGTTACGTGATTTTATTTCGGTGATTACAAAATAGTCGAATTTATAAACTGGGTAGCCGAGGCAGCTAGTTCATGGTGATTTGGTCAACCAAGTAAATGAATTTACTGAACATGCTGCAAATTACTACAGGGATACTGTGTGTAAGAATTCTCATCCGGTGTGGCGCAACGGCGTTATGATAGAAAAATGAGTTACAGAGAAGAGGATTTGGTGGTCTGTTGGACTGATTATAGGTTCAAATACCTATGGTCTGGATTCGATTCCAACTCCTGTCAATAATTTTATATAGGAAGAGACAGATTCCTTTCTGTTCTGGCTACACCAAGTGAAGAAGATATAATGGCACTGTGGTCTGAAATTCACATTAAAAATAATATTCCTTCTCTACCAAGTAGACGTTAGGTTGAACCACAATAAAGTCTGGAGTGGCGACATGTGGAAACTCTATCACCAGTAACCTTTCTTATTCTATTCATTTATTTCTAGTGACGAAACAAACGTTATGTAGGGTAACAGGACACTTATTCCATCTTTTATTTGAGCTTCTGTATGTCGATAAAATTGGTTCTCAACTGGGAAAGCAACTCAGACTGCCCTTAACGCGGAATTTGATCCCTTCGTGACAATACAGCTCGGCTACAATTTGTTGTTTGTTCAAAACTGCAGATTCCTCAATATCTCCACAAGTTGCGCGTGAATGAGTTCGAATCCTGGTCCGGCACGAAAGATTTCATTATGTATTCACAAGCTCTAGCATGAGAACACCTATCTGCTGGTGGATAATAATTTTGATGATTAATATACAGGGTGATTCAAAAAGAATACCACAACTTTAAAAATGTGTATTTAATGAAAGAAACATAATATAACCTTCTGTTATACATCATTACAAAGAGTATTTAAAAAGGTTTTTTTTCACTCAAAAACAAGTTCAGAGATGTTCAGTATGGCCCCCTCCAGACACACGAGCAATATCAACCCGATACTCCAACACGTTCCACACTCTCTGTAGCATATCAGGCGTAACAGTTTGGATAGCTGCTGTTATCTCTCGTTTCAAATCATCAATGGTGGCTGGGAGAGGTGGAAGAAATACCATATCCTTAACATACCCCCATAAGAAAAAATCGCAGGGGGTAAGATCAGGGCTTCTTGGAGGCCAGTGATGAAGTGCTCTGTCACAGGCTGCCTGGCGGCCGATCCATCGCCTCGGGTAGTTGACGTTCAGGTTTCATAACTAACCTTTTTCGTAGGACTCTCCATACAGTTGATTGTAGAATTTGCAGCTCTCTGCTAGCTCTGCGAGTCGATTTTCCTGGGCTGCGAACAAATGCTTGCTGGATGTGTGCTACATTTTCATCACTGGTTCTTGGTCGTTCAGAACTTTTCCCTTTGCACAAACACCCATTCTCTGTAAACTGTTTATACCAACGTTTAATACACCACCTATCAGGAAGTTTAACACCATACTTCATTCGAAATGCACGCTGAACAACTGTCGTCGATTCACTTCTACCGTACTCAATAACACAAAAAGCTTTCTGTTGAGCGGTCGCCATCTTAGCATCAACTGACGCTGACGCCTAGTCAACAGCGCCTCAAGCGAACAAATGTAGAACTAAATGAAACTTTATAGCTCCCTTAATTCGCCGACAGATAGTGCTTAGCTCTGCCTTTTGTCGTTGCCGAGTTTTAAATTCCTAAAGAGTGGTATTCTTTTTGAATCACCCTGTATTTTCATTCGTTGTCAACACTAACGATATTTGACGTTTTTGACTCCCAGTGACACACAGACCTATTTGCGAGATCACTGGAAGTTCAAGACGTTATTCCGAGCTGCTGGTGGAGAAAACTTCGGTAGCTGACGTCTCTTTGTGTGTAGTCAACAACGATATGTGTGGGGCTCTATTCCCAGTCAGCACTGAACTCTTCGTCACATTATTTCTATTTCAAACATTCTCACATGTCGCTGCTGTTGCAACAAACCCATATTTTACGTTCGTTTTCTCTAGAATATAATAGCGATAGTTGCCGGGTTGGAGTCCTGGGAAGGAAAAAATTAATGTTTCGTCTCGTCATTTCAGTTAAAACATCTAGCTACTGCCGAGAAAATCCGATATGTCACAGTTGATTGTGCTTCTGGGTTCGAATCCCTGTCCAACATAAAGCTTTACCTCACGGCATTTCAAGTAAGTTACTTGTGAAGAAGCAATATTTAACATCTCTCGTAGTTCGTTAAGAGGGACAGTAGATGCTGGGTAGGAATTCGCGTCCGTTAAAAAGTCTGCGTTATGTATTTTAAAGTTGATATTTGTTAACTGATACTGTCTAAAATCGAGGTATATCACTCTCTGTATGCCTAATCAGGAATGACTGTTAGTTTCCGTCAGTCACGAAATCTTTGCTTAGTCTGCGTGACCTGGGTTTGAATCCATATGCGGAACGAGACGGTTCGTCGTGTCATTGGAAGTTCATACATATTCTCAGCTAGATGGTCGTGAATAACCTAAATTTTTAATGTCATTTTGTGTTAAATAATAAGTACGGTATGTTACTTCCAAGAGTAAATCATGAATACGACGAACTTACTACGTGCATTACCTATCTGACGTAATAATGAGAGTGGTAAAGTTTCAGGTATGTCATTTATTGTAATAAATGTGAGCTTACAAGCCTTAAGGACAGCCTTATCTGTGATAAGGTGTTCCCTGATATTTGTAGTATCATGGTATTACTTTACATCTTGAGTTAATTGCAATAGAAAGCAGTGTTTTCTAGTGGTAACTTGTTGGAACCATTTTCAATAGTCAAACGACTGTACCAAGGAGCGATTAGAGGACCTGCTAGACAGCTGCGTTATGCCGGTTGCATGCGAATAAAGCAAAACGCAATTCAGGTCGTTCGGATACTTTTGAGCATGACTGTACATTAAACATTTCTTCATTTTCGGTAACCAGACCTTTTCTTCTACATCTTCATGAGTGAACATGGTTTGACAGACGTTATTTTTGTACATTTTACTGGGTTTTGGGACATGTCCGTACAGCTGTCTCACTGGTTGAATGTCAATTATGACCATATGAACGCAAGAACGCAGCACGGTAGCCCATGAAAGGAAGATGGAAGTGGCGGGAATGAGGGTGCTGAGGTGGATGTGTGGGGTAACAAGGAAGGACACGATTAGAAATGAATTTGTTAGAGGGGCTGTGAAAGTGGGACCCATGGGGAAAAAGATACAAGAGAGTAGACTAAGGTGGTACGGACACTTACAGAGAAAAGGGGAAGAGTATATCCGAAACAGAGTTGAAGATATTGAAGGAGCGAGAAGGAGAGGAAGACTGAAGATGAGGTGGAAGGATAAGATATCCTGGGACCTAAGGGAGAAAAGATGGAAGAAGGAAGAGGCAATGGATAGAGTACTATGGAGGAGAAGGATCCAGAAGGGCAACGCCGACCCTACATGACGTGGGACAAGGCGACGATAAAGAAGAAGAAGAAGAAGAACGCAAGAACGCAGCACGCAGTCCTCGAGCAGAGGAAACCTTCCATCTGATGTCAACATTTCGGGCAGTCTACCACACCTACATTTGCCCATCGAATCATCATATCTTAACCCTACAGAGTGGCCAAGGTCTTGGCTCACAGGTCGTCCGCAGGCACGAGTGCCAAAGCGCTCACCCTCGCTGCGCATTTCCCCCACCGCCACGCCACGCTGCAAGAGCAAAAGAAGGAGGAAGAGACGAAAACCGCGAACGCGCCGCTTTCCAATGGCAATACAGCCAAACTGAATATGACTTAATTTCATATTTCGCATTTGTCAGCAACATAGATCACAAACAAACAAATATTAAGTATTATTGAACTATTTCTGGTGAACTGAAACATAATTTTTATCTGGTTCAAACAATCGGCCTAAGGACAGACACAGAAAATTCCACAGAGTTTCGCACTCAAGTTCGCACGTAATCGTGACTTTCTTAGTTTCATAAACGAGAAAAAGTCTTTCACACATATATGTCGATCGAAAAAGTGCAGCACTTTTGCAACCTTATTATGGAGACATGGAAAAAGTACTCGAGGAAAGCAATGTAGATGTCCTTTACAGCCCATCGTAAAAATATTTGTCATTTTAACTGGAATTACCTTGCAGGTCGGTCAGTTACATCTGCACATGCGCAGGGGCACATTCAACTGAAACAGCAAATGAACTCGAAAACAGCTCGGAAACACCAGTAAGATTGACAGTGACCCCGAAACCTTTATAAAACTATTCTTGTAATTCTTTCTAGACCTATTCTTTCTCAAACCTCGTGTTTTCTTTCAGACCAGTAAGTTTAGCGGACTGGGGTGTCTTTTTCATAATGTGTCGCTCGTACAATGCGATTTTCTTTTTAAATGGATCCCCATCAAATCAGGAAGAAGTTACCTTGCAATGTCTTACTGAGGGCACTTTGTAGTCAAGTTAACTTAAAATGTGATGCCTCCATTCTATTCCAGATGTTTTAATTTTCGTTCCTGCAATCTTTTTCAATCATAGATTCAACAATAGCGAGTTATAACTCGAAAACTCGTACCACACATGCCCCTTGATTTAACCAGCTTACTTTACCGTAATACTGTATATGAAGTCTCCATACTCTTCGTTCAGTTCCACTCAAAACTGTTGCAGCTGACAATGGAATAATGCATGTGACTACAGATATTTTTCTATATGTACCACCAATTTCTTCACGAACTCCACGCCTCCAAATTCAGCACGTATTCATCCTTGATATACAGAACAATCAAGCCATTTTTTAATACTTACGGCACTGCACTGTAATGTCTTTTCATAGCAAAGGTGCAGTACCTGTCACTTACTCGAATTGACAATACTCATCCTTCTCTTCTGTATTGTATTGTATGTATGTTAACTGGGGACCTAGAAACGACGGAGAGGCTCCGTCCCCGCCGCAGTCGCAGTGGTCCACAACTCCATGACGACTACTGCAGTCCACTTCGCCCCTCCGCCGCCCCACACCGAACCCAGGGTTATTGTGTCTTCGGCCCCCGGTGGACCCCCCAGGGAGCGTCTCACACCAGACGAGTGTAGCCCCTATGTTTGCGTGGTAGAGTAATGGTGGTGTACGCGTACGTGGAGAACTTATTTGCGCAGCAGTTGCCGACATAGTGTAACTGAGGCGGAATAAGGGGCACCAGCCCGCATTCACCGAGGCAGATGGAAAACCGCCTAAAAACCATCCATAGACTGGCCGGTTCACTGGACCTCGACACAAATCCGCGGGCGCATCCGTGCCGGAGACCAGGCGCTCCTTCCCGCCCGGAAAGCCGTGCTTTAGACCGCACGGCAAATCGGGCGGGCTTTCTCTTCTGTCATTCCAATTCATTTTAAAGGATTCGATAAATCGCTAGACTACCCGCCAGGTTAGCCGAGAGCACTAATGCGCTGCTTCCTGGATCGAATCCGCCTGGCGGATTACCGGTGTACGCCGGTGTGCCAGCCACTCTGGATATGTTTTTAGCAGGTTTTCCACATCCCACTAGGTGAATACAGGGCTGGTCCCCACGTTCTGCCTCAGTTACACGGTTCACGGACATCTGAACACGTTCGCACTATTCCATGGATTACACTCGACGCAGACAGCTGAGATACACTCACTCCGTCCCGGGGGGTACAGGGTGGCGACAGGAAGGGCATCCGGCCACCGCGTAAAATTAAACTTGGCAAATCCGACCATAACCATGCCGACCCTGCGAAACGGCGGGACGAAGGCACGAGCAAACCAAAGAAGACTACGTCGCTAGGCTGCTTCTCTTTGTCTAGTCAGCCACTGGAACGGTTCTGCCAAACTCAGAAATTAGTGCCGACAAAAGAATGCCGCAGCTCAATGCCAAATGAAATGTCGCGCTGCTTCGTGTACTTCCGAAAGGGACCGAGCAAATTCGAGTGGCAGGCCGGGCCTTGGTCCGCTGGCGGCCCCCACACGCCGCACGTGTGAAGTTTGGCTCGCCGTGCTCGGCCCTGTCGTACACGGTATTATAGGGTATTATCATGCTGTCGCTGGTGAGAATTAAAGTAAAAGAAATGCTACCTTGTGTCGTAGGAGGTTTTACGAACGAAACTGAGTACACGACATTTTATTCATCTGTTATTAGGGGAAGTGGGGTATTGAAGCCAGGGCGGGAAAAGTGGCCATTGCATATACACACCGTCGCCCATTTTTCTCAGAACTTAAGTAACTCTGGCAGCGGATAGTCGGCGCATTTGCCCCTCTTTGCAGCACTAAGTGGGAACAGGTGTGGCAGGAATTGCAGTACAGGATAGATACCGGACTTGTCATATATGTGAATGTCCATAGCAACTGTGGAAGTTAAAGTTTCAGTCTATACGTGTAATTGTGAAATGAAGTCATAACTTTAACCACAAAAATGCTTTCCTTTTGTCGCATTCATTTTGAATCAGGCAGTATTTCCCCCTTAATTGTGCTTCTGACTCCCAAGAAGTGGTCAGACTAGTTCTAATACACACCACCACTGTCACTGAGTTTGACAAAGGGAGTTCGTTCCGTTAGTTTTTAGTAAAAACTTTTCTGACCTTCATTCGTCTAATGTAACGTAAGTCATTTACATTATTCTTGTTGACTCACTTATTTGTAGGGGAATACAATGCTTCAATAATGTCGTTTGGCCTGCAAGTGAAGTTCATTGTTGCTTGTTTCTAGTTTCTTGTTTCATTTATGAACCATTAATATCGAAATGACGTCCGATCGGGAAAGGTGGTCAATCTACTGATCGGGAGAAGTGGCCAACGTGTTTACCTCAAAACAAGTTGGTTCCTTCCATACAACATGCGTAACATTACAGATCAGACTGACTTGCAAACCATTCTATATATAAAGCTTTCATCTGTTAGTCTGTCCCTTAGTGACGACTTCGAGTTAATTAATTTACATTATTTAAAATAGTATTTCTTCTGTTGTAAACAGATCTATTGCAGCCTCTTGGTGTTGTTTCAGGTTCAAAAATGGTTCAAATGGCTCTAAGCACTATGGGACTTAACATCTGACGTCATCAGTCCCCTAGACATAGAACTACTTAAACCTAACTAACCTGACACACATCCATGCCCGGGGCAGGATTAGAACCTGCGACCGTAGCAGCAGCGAGGCTCCGGACTGAAGAGCCATTTTTTGTTTTGTTTGGTGTTGTTCGTTGCGTTTGGTCTTGGAGGACGTCACATGACATCCGTTCAAGTTGATCGCTGATTCCTTCACTCAGTTTTTTTAATTACAGAGGGCCACCGCCTCTCTGACCGAACACGTTAAGCTACCGTGCTGGCAAGCGCCTAGAACCGCTCGGCCACAGCTGCCGGCTTTCTTTCAGATGCCAGGGCATGAAACTACCTAGAGAATACGCCCGGAAATCAGAACAACAAACACAAGATGATGTTGCAATGGCACAGGCCGCATTACCACCTTAAATACGGAAAAGTGGTCACTACAAAAGCGTTTAGGTTAATGCATAACTCCTATATATCATTTCTATTCTCTCCTGAAAAGTTTTGGTGCTATACATTACACATACAGTTTCACATTATTTAAACTAACGACAAACAAATCTGAACATTTTACACAAGGTACAACATTTATTCAAGAGTACTCGGAGAAATGACTAACATTTGAGGCTACGTGATACTCGAGACGTTTGAGCCAGTTTTACAACACATTTTTCGTAAGAGCTGGAGGAATTCTGCCGGTTCCATAGTGATTTCGATCTTTTACTGCTGCATGCGTCTAAGACGGTCGGAGTACACTCTCGCCATCAAATAACGCTGTACGTAGAAGTCTGGTAAGCTTAAATCAGGTTAGAGAGGCCTGTTCTCGGTAGTTAGTACGGATTTCCAAGACCGATTCACTTCCGATTCGCTGCACCAACATTTGCAAAGACGTTTCTTACCCACTTGAGTGTTGTTCCACGGGCATCAGTTGGAAATCGCGGCTGAATCTTAAAATGCTTACGAAAGGCACATCGCATCCACGACAATTCGCGGTACCGAAACAAGAACCCCACTGCGAGCGGACGATTTTGCTTCGAACAATCTATTTTTTTCTTTTATTTTCCTTTTTGTGAGAATCATCAGTCTTCTGACAGCCCGCCACGACTTCCCCTCCTGTGCCAACATCTCTTAATAGAACTTGTAATGTAGGTCCTCAATTATTTGCTGGATGTATTCCAATCTCTGTCATGCTCTACAGATTTTTCCCTCAGCAGCTCCCTCTTGCACTATGGAAGTCATTCCCTCATGTCTTAGCAGATGTCCAATCATCCTGTCCCTTCTCCGTGTCAGTGTTTCCCACATATTTCTTCCCTCTTCGATTCTGCGCAGCACCTCCTCATTGCTTACCTTATCAGTCCACCTAATTTTCAACATTCGTCTGTAACACCACATGTCCAATGCATCGATTCCCTTCTGTTCCAGGATTTCCACAGTCCATGATTCACTACCATACAATGCTGTGCTCCAAACGTACATTCTCAGAAATCTCTTCCTCAAATTAAGGCCGATGTTTCATTCTAGCAGACTTCTCTTGTACAGGAATGCCCATTTCCGCAATGCTAGTCTGCTGTTGATGTCCTCCTGTTATGTCCGTCAGCGAATCGTATCATTGATATCCTTTCACCTTGAATTTTAGTGCCACTCTTGAACCTTTCTTTTATTTCCATCATAGCTTCCTCGATATACAGATAGGACCGTAGGGGCGAAAGATTAGATCCCTGTCATACACCCTTTTTAATCTGAGCAATTAGTTTTTGATCGCCCACTCTTATTATTCCCGCTTGGCTCTTGTTCATATTGTATATTACCCGTCTCCCCCTACAGCTTACCTGTAATGTTCTGAGAATTTCGAACATCTTGCACCATTTTGCATTGTCGAACACTTTTTCCGGGTCAATAAATTCTATTAACATGTCTTGATTTTTCTTTAACCTTGATTCCATTTATCAACCACAACATCAGAATTGCCTCTCTCGTGCCTTTATCTTTCCTAAAGCCAAACTGATCTTCATCTAACACAGTCTCAATTTTTCGTTCCATTCTGCTGTACATTATTCATTTAAAAAATTTGGATGCATGAGCTATTAGGCTGATTGTGCGATAATTCTCGCACTTGTCAGCTCTTGCAGTCTTCCGAATTTTGTGGATCATACTTTTACGAGGTCAGATGGTATGTCGCCAGACTCCCACCTTCTACACATCAACGAGAGTAGTCGTTTCGGGCCACTTCCCCCAACTATTTTAGAAATTTTGATCGAATGTTATCAATCCCTTCTGCCTTATTTGATCTTAAGTCCTCCAAAACTCTCTTAAATACTGATTCTAAAACTGGAGCCCTTCCGTCTTCTAAACAGACTCATGTTCCCTCTTCTATCAGATCAGATAAATCTTCCCCTTCATAGAGGCCTTCAATGTATTCTTTCCACCTGCCCTTTCTCTTCTATGCTTTTAACAATGGACTTCCAGTTGCACTCTTAATGTTATCACCCTTCCTTTTAATTTCACTGAAGGTGGTTTTGAGTTTCCTGTACGCTGAGTCAGTGCTTTCAGGATCATTTCTTTTTTAATTTCTTGAAATTTCTTCACATTTCACTTAGTTTGCCTGCAAATCCTATTTATTTCATTTCATACATCTGTATTCCTGAATTTCCCTGATCATTTTTTTACTTCCTTCTTTCATCTGCAATATTACTCCTGTGACCCATGGCTTCTTCGCAGTTAACTTCTTTGTGCCTATGTTTTCCTTTCCAACTTCTGTGATTTCCCTTTTTACAGATGTCCATTCCTCTTCAACCGTACTGACAACTGAGCTATTCCTTATTGTTGTACCTATAGCCATAGAGAACTAGTCATTCTGTAACACTTCCGTATTCCACTTCTTTGCGTATTCATTCTCCCTGACAAAACTCTTAAACATCAGCATACTCTTCATCATTATAGCATTGTGATCTGAGTCTGTATCTGCTCCTGGGCACGCCTTACAATCGAATATCTGATGTCACAATCTCTCTCTGACCATGATGTAATCTAACTAAAATCGTCCCGTATCTCCCGGCCTTTTCGAAGTATACCTCCTCCTCTAGTGACTCTTGAACAGAGTATTCGCTATTGCTAAAATTTATTAATGAAGCCAATTAGTCTTTCTCCTCTTTCATTCCTTGTCCCAGGTCAGTATTCTCCTATAAACTTTTTCTTCCAGTCCTTCCCCTACAACAAACTTAAAGTCCCCCATTACTGTTAAGATTTTCATCTCATTTCACCTACTATATTATCTTTTCAGTTTCCAGATATACTTCCTCTATGTCTTCCTCTTCATCTAGCGACGTCGGTATGAGTACTGGAACTAACTGTAAAACGTTTATCGATTAGAAGTATGTTTGCATTATGTAACTGTGTATCTGTAATTATAAAGTGTGTATTCTTTGTTAGTTCAGGTCACTGATTTGTGACAGGAAATTTAGAGTTTTGTAATGTATATATGAAAAAAGCAAAATGATTTGTTAAAATAATGAATTTTTGTAATATAAGTATATTTATAAGAAAGATAATGTTTATTGGAAGCTGGTTCATGCTTAGGGCACTTGTATTGTAAAATGTAAAAGATATAGTGAAGTCCCTCCGCAACGAAGTGGCATGGCGCGATGTAAAAGGTGGTTTTGGCGGTCAAACTGTGCCGCTCCTTGGTGTGAACAGTGGCCAGCCGTAACACGGTACACTTCGACGGTGCCAAGAGAGGCAATTGGAAGCTGCTTTGCAAGGGATTTTTGCCTCGGATGTGAACCCGACTGTTGTTTGGTATTCTCGGCAAAAAGGAATGGCTCTAATATGCTGAAAATCCGACCCCAAGAAGAGATCTTATAGAGCATTTGAACATCAAGAGCCGTGAGTACAGTTAGCCGCCATGTCGCTTACCACCAAAGCTTTGCCACTGCTTCCAGATATGTACATGGGAATGGACCAGTTAATTTGTGTGAGCGCTTTTAATAATAATCCAAATGCTATAAATCTCTGTTCGGAACCATATCTTCTATCCTGATCACGAACCTATGCAGGGTTCTCTCCTAAGTGCTACTAAAACCGAATATCCTGTTTCAAATGCACAATTCTAGCAATCAAGTGTTTTCATAGTGGTTTCTTTATGTTTGTAAAATATGAAAGAAGTAGCAAAAGTTGAAGTTAAAACCAGCTAGATAGGATTTGGTTAAAATACTCTCAGTTTATTGCAACGTATAGTTTTGCAAAAATATAGTAGTAGATTGCGTAAATGTTATTGTCTAAAATATCTGCTCCACAGGTGGTAACAAAGGCAAATAACTTAAGCTCATTCAAACATAATGTGGTCTTGATTCCTATCAAGAATGATTCCTTTTTTGAAGTTAATTAAGCTCAGTGTTGATTTTATTTTTTTATTTTTTATTTTTGTGGAAAGTGAATTATGAACCAGTTCTTAAGTGAAGGATTAGTTTTGTTTGAATTAGTTTTTTTTACTGAAATAATCAGAGTTTGAGTAGTGACATTATACTAGTTTATGGATCCCCATCATATTATTGACATATTAGAAAAATAATTGGACTATTACTGCTGCTAAGGATATCTGGCGTATATAGGAGTATGTTGTTGTTGTGGTCTTCAGTCCTGAAACTGGTTTGATGCAGCTCTCCACGCTACTCTATCCTGTACAAGCCTCTTCATCACCCAGTACCTACCGCAACCTACATCCTTCTGAGTCTGCTTAGTGTATTCATCTCTTGGTCTCCCTCTACGATTTTTACCCTCCGCGCTGCCCTCCAATACTAAATTGGTGATCCCTTGATGCCTCAGAACATGTCCTACCAACCGATCCCTTCTTCTGGTCAAGTTGTGCCACAAACATCTCTTCTCCCCAATCCTATTCAATACTTCCTCATTAGTTATGTGATCTACCCATCTGATCTTCAGCATTCTTCTGTGGCACCACATTTCAAAAGCTTCTATTCTCTTCTTGTCCAAACTATTTATCGTCCATGTTTCACTTCCATACATGGCTACACTCCATACTAATACTTTCAGAAGTGATTTCCTGACACGTAAATCTATACTCGATGTTAACAAGGTTCTCTTCTTCAGAAACGCTTTCCTTGCCATTGCCAGTCTACATTTTATATCCTCTCTACTTCGACCATCATCAGTTATTTTGCTCCCCAAATAGCAAAACTCCTTTACTACTTTAAGTGTCTCATTTCCTAATCTAATTCCCTCAGCGTCACCCGACTTAATTCAACTACATTCCATTATCCTCGTTTTGCTTTTGTTGATGTTCATCTTATATCCTCCATTCAAGACACTGTCCATTCCGTTCAACTGCTCTTCCAAGTCATTTGCTGTCTCTGACAGAATTACAATGTCATTGGCGAACCCCAACGTTTTTATTTCTTCTCCATGAATTTTAATACCTACTCCGAATTTTTCTTTTGTTTCCTTCACTGCTTGCTCAATATACAGATTGAATAACGTCGGGGATAGGCTACAGCCCTGTCTCACTCCCTTCCCAACCACTGCTTCCCTTTCATGCCCCTCGATTCTTATAACTGCCATATGGTTTCCGTACAAATTGTAAATGGCCTTTCGCTCCCTGTATTTTACCCCTGCCACCTTCAGAATTTGAAAGAGAGTATTCCAGTCAACATTTTCAAAAGCTTTCTCTAAGTCTACAAATGCTAGAAACGTTGGTTTGCCCGTCCTTAATCTAGCTTCTAAGATAAGTCGTAGGGTCAGTATTGCCTCACGTGTTCCAACATTTCTACGGAATCCAAACTGATCTTCCCCGAGGTCGGCTTCTACTAGTTTTTCCATTCTTCTGTAAAGAATTCGCGTTAGTATTTTGCAGCTGTGACTTATTAAACTGATAGTTCGGTAATTTTCACATCTGTCAACACCTGCTTTCTTTGGGATTAGAATTATTGTTTTCTTCTTGAAGTCTGAGGGTATTTCACCTGTTTCATACATCTTGCTCACCAGATGGTACAGTTTTGTCAGGACTGGCTCCCAAAGGCCGTCAGTAGTTCCAATGGAATGTTGTCTACTCCGGGGGCCTTGTTTCGACTCAGATCTTTCAGTGCTCTGTCAAACTCTTCACGCAGTATCATATCTCCCATTTCAATTTTATCTACATCCTCTTCCATTTCCATAATATTGTCCTCAAGTACATCGCCCTTGTATAGACCCTCTATATACTCCTTCCACATGTATGCTTTCCCTTCTTTGCTTAGAACTGGGTTTCCATCTGAGCTCTTGATGTTCATGCAAGTGGCTCTCTTATCTCCAAAGGTCTCTTTAATTTTCCTGTAGGCACTATCTATCTTACCCCTAATGAGATAAGCCTCTACATCCTTACATTTGTCCTCTAGCCGTGCCTGCTTAGCCATTTTGCACTTCCTGTCGATATGATTTTTGAGTCGTTTGTATATCTTTTTGCGTGCTTCATTTACTGCATTTTTATATTTTCTCCTTCCATCAATTAAATTCAGTATATCTTCTGCTACCCAAGGATTTCTACTAGCCCTCATCATTTTACCTACTTGATCCTCTGCTGCCTTCACTACTTCATCCCTCAAAGCTACCCATTCTTCTTCTACTGTATTTCTTTCCCCCAGTCCTGTCAATTGTTCCCTTATGCTCTCCCTGAAACTCTGTACAACCTCTGGTTCTTTCAGTTTATGCAGGTCCCATCTCCTTAAATTCCCACCTTTTTGCAGTTTCTTCAGTTTTAATCTACAGTTCATAACCAATAGATTGTGGTCAGAGTCCACATCTGCCGCTGGAAATGTCTTACAATTTAAAACCTGGTTCCTAAATCTCTGTCTTACCATTAGATAATCTGTCTGAAACCTGTCAGGATCTCCAGGCTTCTTCCACGTGTACAGCCTTCTTTTATGATTCTTGAACCAAGTGTTAGCTACGATTAAGTTGTGCTCTGTGCAAAATTCTACCAGGCGGATTCCTCTTTCATTTCTTAGCCCCAATCCATAGGAGTACAAGAAGTGTAATTATGATATTATTTATCTATATTTTTGTATTTACATGTCAGTTATGATAGAAGTCCCTTATGTAAAAATTTTGTTCTGCGCTTTATGCAGTAACATTTCTGTATTGGTTTACGATATGACCTTGAGTGTAGCTGTTTTTAGTATGAGCTTGGTGCAAATTTGCTTTCTATGGTTACTGGTGTGTGCTTTATTGGTAACTGCTGCTACACACAGCTCAGAGCGCCCTGTGTCAGTTTGTATCCTGTGCGCTATTCAAAGCGAAATATTAATGTAAGTAACTTCAACAATCAAATTCAATTTTCTTAAACACATATTTCCAAATTAATGTGCCTAATTAGGCTGTCTACCGTCTATTTTTCCATTCACATATGAATTTTGCCACTTTCATTTACTCCCAATGTTAAAGTCCGTTTAGTTTTTCTGTTAATTTCATCATATTCAAAATTATAGTCCGATAACGTTACACATTATGAAGAGTTGCGGTCAAAATTCAAAATCCTCTCAGACGGTAACATTAGCTTGTTTCACGGCAGGTTAGCGTTATACGTGGCTTTTCCGATGACAGGAATAGCAGGTTCGATTGTTAGGGAAGAGTGACGTATAAAACAGGCTAATGTTATATAGCGTTGTCGGTGTTGGCTTCTGTCGATAATGATAAGAACTACTCTATCACTATACTGTTCACAGTAACACACTCTCTGCCCAGGCTCCTATTATACCATTTTCTGCCGTTGTTGATATTAACCTATACCGATCTGACCATAAATCCTTGTTTTCTTTTTCATTTCACTTCATTAACTCCTACTATATCTAGATTGAGCCTTTACATTTCTCTTTTCAGATTTTCTAGCTTCCCAACCACATGCAAGCTTCTGAAATTCCACGCCCCGACTCCTAGAACGTTATTCTTTCGTGGATGTAAGGCTAGGATGTAAACATTCGCCCCTACTGTTTAATCCATACATCGAAGAAGCAGTGACTGAAATAAAAGAAAGGTTCTACACTGTGATTAAAATTCAAGGTAAAAGTAATGTCAATGATAATATTTGCTGACGATATTACTATTTTCAATGAAAGTGAAGAAGAATTACAAGATCTGCTGAATGGAACTAACAGTGTAATGAGTACAGAATACGGCTGAGAATAAATGGAAGAAAAACGAAGGTAATGAGAAGAAGCAGAAATAAGGACAGCTAGAAAGTTAACATCAGGATTGGCAATCAAAAAGTAAAAGAATTTCAGGAATTCTGCTACCTAGGCAGCAAAATAACCCAAGACTTACGAAGGAAAGAGAATATAAAAAGCACACTAGCGCAGGAAAAAAGGGCATTCTTGGCCAAGATAAGATGATTCATATTAATAATGTGAAACATAGGCCTTCATTTGATGAAGAAATTTCTGAGATTGCACGTTTCGAGGACGGAATTGTACGGTATTGAAACAGGGACTGTGAGAAAACCGGAAAAGACGGGAATTGAAGCGTTTGAGATGTGCTGCTACAGAGGAATGTTGGAAATTAGGTTGACTGATAAGGAATGTGGAAGTTTTCCGGAGAATCAGCGAGGAACGGAGTATACGGAAAACTCTGGGAAGCAGAAGAGACAGCATTGTAGGACATCTGTTAAGACATCACGAAATAACTTCCATGGTACTAGAGGAAACTGTAAATGATAAAAAAACTGTTGCAGAGGAATACATATTGAAATACATTCAGCCAAAGAAAAAGGATGAAACCGGATACTCCGTACTGCCAGTACAAGGCGCCTCCATCGCTGCATCTACATTTTAGCGAGCTTTATTAAAATTTGAAATCGTCCAAACATTACGAAACTTTCAGTAGATTCAAAATGTTTAAGCGGTAAGCTTCTATCAATAATCATGGTCTGGTGAAAATTCAGTTTCCCTTAGAATGGTGGCTTTACATCACTTTCCCCTCCCTGTTTCTGTCGAAATTGGGAAAATATTTACAGCAGTTCCAGACGACTAGGCCTTATACGCGTGAGAGTTTCTTAATAACCACGTGATTTTGATCCAGCTCGAGAAAATCCACAGTCTCCCTCGGGAACTCCGTCGCAAAGTTCATAACCATTTGTCCTGTCGGGCACTCGCAATCGGGCAGAAGGTAGCGCATGCGGTATCAGATGGCTCTCCGCTGGAGTGGAAAAATTTATTTGCAGCCCCGGGCTGCTCTGCGGCCTAATATATCGCCAGTTGGCTCGCCGCTTGCAGCCCCATCCATCACGCAGAATATTTTTATCACTGGCGCGTTCGCGACGCCTTGACGGAGATGCGACGGCGTGATAACGGGTCGAGTGAGGGGGGTGAGGAGGAAGAGGGGGGACGGAATTCGCGTTGGTGATCCGTCTTAGCGTCGCGTCTCTCCCCTTCCTACCCTTTCTGCTGCTATCACAGCTGCTCCGCAATTCTGTGATTTACTTCAGTTACGGTGGCTTATAGGATATAAGATGAACTCTAACAAAAGAAAAACAGTGATAATGGATTATAATCGAATTAAATTAGGCGATGCGAAGGGAATAAAATTAGGAACTTGGGCACTAAAAGTAGTGTATATGCCTTTTATTATCTGGGCGGTATAGTAAGTAATGATGACCCAACGAGAGATAATATAAAATGTAGACTGGCAAAGGGAAGAAAATCACTTTTGAAAAGTGGGATGTTTGGTAATATCGAATACAAATGTAAGTACTAGGAAGCGTTTTCCGAAGGCATATGTGTGGAGTTTAGCCTTGTACGGCAGTGAATCGTGGATGATAAGCAGTTCAGACAAGCTCTTGAAACATGACGATGCTGAAGAATGCTGAGGATTCTTGGTCAGTCGCGTAACTTATGAGGACGTAGCGAACATAATTGGGGAGAGAAGAGATCTGTGGCACAACTTAACCAAAAGAAGCATTTGGTTGATAGGAAATATTCCGAGACATCCCGTATCCACTCAATATGCATTTCCGACTTTTTGCTTTGCGAAATACATAAGTAGTATTCTTCTACAAAATATCCGTCATGGGCACTAAAATTCTGAACACACTGTGTGAATACCATCATCATTATTCAGGTTAGTTCTTGTCGCTGCAACCATTCACTTCTTTTTCTGCAATCGTCTTTATTCCTTGGTAATTTCGACGTCCCATCCCCTGCACTAGTTGTCCTACGCTCACCTTTCTAGTTTCCTCTCCTTTCTTCCAATGAATCTTGCCCTAAAAAGTTTTAAGGAAAGCATTATCCCTTACAATATGCGCAACGACTAATGAATTGTTTCCTCCACTTATATTTAAAGACTTATGCTGTCAATTGTTCCGTTTAATATTGCTTCATTTGACTCCCCATCAGCTCAATTGGTTTCGGTTATCGCCGTCTACACTAACATTCGCATTGCACCATCATTTAAGGGTAGCTTACACAGGCATTCAGAAACTTGATTCCATATAGGTGTTTTAACAATCTTCTCTTTTTTAGTTGCTCAGTTTTTTGTTAAAATATGGTTCTTGTCAGCAAATGCCGTTTCAGAGAGCCATTCTTCTTCTCATCATTACAGAAACCTTATTGTCATCTATAATGATCGAACTTTGGAACCAGACACTCTTGCATTATTGTCTTTTTTCCATTTTAATATATTCTTTGTTGATTTTAGTATTATTTTCTCAACTAACATTTTAGTCTTATATTCGTCGTTTAGATACGCTGCTCTTGCATTTTCCGTGGGTGCAGATAAATTGGGTGTAACGTCGATTTATCAAGCAAAATATCATTTTTTCGTACGCTTTGTAACCGTTTTAGCACTTTTCTTGCATCGTGAGTGGATTTTCTATGTGGTACAGGACACAAAATAACAACGTTTACGCTGTGTTATGCCAATGCAAAAGATGCTCTTCAAAAAATAAATTTTGAAAAGTAAGTGTAGCATTTGTGTATGTTTCTCAGTAACTCATGAAAACGTAAATGATGAACGATTTTCCACAGAAAATCTTGCATATGATAATCTACCAGTATACGATAATGTATAGAGAGTTTCCTGCTTAGCCGTATAGTGAAAAATTAAAATTTGAATAAAGAAAATCCACTGAGGATGGCACAAAGTTGCTGAAACATGTTTGGGTCATATGTTTTTCCTAACAAGCGGATCTTATACCCAATAATGATATTAGTCTTGTCTTTATTAATACGCATCTAATATACTTTAAAATATTGAACAACTGTATCACCATTTGGTGTATTTTACTGTCACTGTCTGTAAGTGTTGCTATGTTATCCATAAACCTTATATGGTATACAGTGATTTCATTTACCCCTATTCTTCGATCACGTCACTTAAAGGTTCCTTTTGCATTTTCAATAAACAGGTCGAATAAGTATTGTGATAAGTAACATTCTTTCTTTGGTCTTTTCAGATTTTCCTTTGCTAATATTTCCGTTATTTCTCGTTTGATGTACAAATTTAACGGTGCTCACTAGGCGTTCTCATAAATGATCACATAACTTTATTTTACCTCAGATTGTCGGAATGAGTACCTCTACCGAGACTTCAAACGGTGGAGGAATCATATTCTCTGGAAGAAAAGCCCAATTCCGCGTTGTAACATTGGTATTAGTTTTCTCACAGTTTCTCTAAATTTTCGCAGTGGAATGCCATCGCGGTTCTTGACAATGTTCACGATCTATTATGTTCTCTTACTGTTTGTCGCTATATCAACGTCTAAGAGGTTAGTAATTTTTCTTATTTCATCGATATCAGCGTAGCAGAACGGAGCGAATTGTAAACGGTTGCGAAAACACACTTGACCTCTTAGCCACAAACAATCCAGAGCTAATAGAGAGCATCATGACTGATACAGGGATTAGTGATCACAAGGTCGTTGTAGCTAGGCTCAATACCGTTTCTTCCAAATCCACCAGAAACAAACGCAAAATAATTTTATTTAAAAAAGCGGATAAAGTGTCACTAGAAGCCTTCCTAAGAGACGATCTCCATTCCTTCCGAACTGCAAATGTTGACGAGATGTGGCTCAAATTCAAAGATATAGTAGCAACAGCAATTGAGAGATTCATGCTTCATAAATTGGTAAGAGATGGAACTGATCCCTTATGGTACACAAAACAGGTCCGAACGCTGTTGCAGAGGCAACGGAAAAAGCATGCGAAGTTCAGAAGAACGCGAAATCCCGAAGATTGGATAAAATTTACTGACGCGCGAAATTTGGCACGGACTTCTATGCGAGATGCCTTTAATGGGTTCCACAACGAATCTTTGTCTCGAAATTTGGTAGCAAATCCGAAGAAATTCTGGTCGTATGTAAAGTACACCAACGGCAAGACGCAGTCAATGCCTTCGCTGCGCAGTGCCAATGGTACTGTTACCGACAACTGTGCCGCTAAAGCGGAGTTATTGAACGCAGTTTTCCGAAATTCCTTCACCAGGGAAGACGAATGGAATATTCCAGAATTTGAAACACGAACAGCTGCTAGCATGAGTTTCTTAGAAGTAGATACCTTAGCGGTTGCGAATCAACTCAAATCGCTTGATACGGGCAGGTCTTCAGGTCCAGATTGTATACCGATTAGGTTCCTTTCAGATTACGCTGATACAATAGCTCCCTACTTAGCAATCATATACAACCGCTCGCTCACCGATAGATCTGTTCCTACAGATTGCAAAGTTGTGCAGGTCGCACCAGTGTTTAAGAAGGGTAGTAGGAGTAATCCATCGAACTACAGACCTATATCATTGACGTCGGTTTGCAGTAGGGTTTTGGAACATATACTGTATTCAAACATTATGAATCACCTCGAAGGCAACGATCTATTGATACGTAATCAGCATGGTTACAGAAAACATCGTTCTTGTGCAACGCAAGTAGCTCTTTATTCGCACGAAGTAATGGCCGCTATCGACAGGGGACCTCAAGTTGATTCCGTATTTCTAGATTTCCGGAAAGCTTTTGACACCGTTCCTCGCAAGCGACTTCTAATCAAACTGCGGGCCTATGGGGTATCGTCTCAGTTGTGCGAGTGGTTTCGTGATTACCTGTCAGGAAGGTCGCAGTTCGTAGTAATAGACGATAAATCATCGAGTAAAACTGAAGTGATTCAAGTGTTCCCCAGGGAAGCGTCCTGGGACCTCTGCTGTTCCTGATCTATATAAATGACCTGGGTGACAATCTGAGCAATTCTCTTAGGTTGTTCGCTGATGATGCAGTAATTTACCGTCTAGTAAGGTCATCCGAAGACCAGTATCAGTTGCAAAGCGATTTAGAAAAGATTGATATATGGTGTGGCAGGTGGCAGTTGACGCTAAATAACGAAAAGTGTGAGGTGATCTACATGAGTTCCAAAAGAAATCCGTTGGAATTCGCTTACTCGATAAATAGTACAATTCTCAACTAAGTACCTGGGTGTTAATATTACGAACAACTTCAGTTGGATAGACCACATAGAGGATATTGTGGGAAGGCGAGCCAAAGGTTGCGTTTCATTGGCAGGACACTTAGAAGGTGCAACTAAAGAGACAGCTTACACTACACTTGTTCGTCCTCTGTTAGAATATTGCTGCGCGGTGTGGGATCCTTACGAGGTGATATTGACGGAGGACATCGAAAGGGTGCAAAAAAGGGCAGCTCGTTTTGTATTATCACGTATTAGGGGAGAGAGTGTGGCAGATATGAAACGCGAGTTGGGATGGAAGTCATTAAAGCAAAGACGTTTTTCATCGTGGCGAGATCTATTTACGAAATTTCAGTCACCAACTTTCTCTTCCGAAAGCGAAAATATTTTGTTGAGCTCAACCTAAATAGGTAGGAATGATCATCAAAATAAAATAAGAGAAATCAGAGCTCGAACAGAAAGGTTTCGGTGTTCATTTTTCCCGCGTGCTGTTCGGGAGTGGAATGGTAGAGAGATAGTATGATTGTGGTTGGATGAACTCTCTGCCAAGCACTTAAATATGAATTGCAGAATAATCATGTAGATGTAGACGTAGATGTAGACAGCGTGCTAAGACAGTGACGTGATTCGAATCGGTCGGGTAGACATGACATGGGCTTAAGACACTGCCTCTCGTTATCTGGAGCCCCTAACAAAGCTTCGCTAAGCTACCTTTGTTCCACGAGATCCCTTTGGCCGCTAATGCGACGAGATGTAATATCAACACAGGCTATCCCGGCTGCTGCGTCTCGGAGACGTGGACGGTGACTAGGATGATAGTGGAATGTGGAGAGCTGGCCCACTTCCCGGAAACTTTCTCACGGCGCCCTAATGAGAACACAACGCCCATAGAAACAGAGCGTCTGCGATGACGGCGCATGTATTTCCCGCGACCAGCGCCGTCAGCCTTGAAGAGGATCGCCACATCTGCATAGGCACGCGCGCCCCTAGCAGCACACAATGGTTTGGCTGCGTTTCAACTCGGACCTGGGCGGCACGGGGCTCCCGCAGCTGCCACGAAGAGGCCCGCCCACCGCCCGTCTCTTCTTGGACCTCCGCCGTATACGCCAGGAGCATAATGTCAACGGACGCACCTGCCCTGCGAGCGAACTACGAGACGCAGTGCAAAGATGTGGACCAGCGTGCTAGAAAATAAAGGAAGGATAGAATTAGGGGCGAGGTACTGCAGTTGGGGGGACACCACTGGGATCTTGTCTAAGCCATTCGTTGCAAGTGGTTTAGGGAATACATAAAAATCACAGTAATTGTCAGCGTTATCAGCGATTAACATAGCCTATATTGCGACGCTGACTTTTAGCTCTGAGCTTACGATGAAGCCAATTTAGGCTCGTATTAAAAATTTGTTAGGAAATTAACTTTGTATTTGGATTTTTCACTGAAACACTTTTATTGTGAATCTTTTTTGTTTTTGTCGCACTACAACACATAAAAGCACATGGTGTGTAAAAAATGTTCCTCTGCTTTCAGAAGACATCTCCTACAATAAACTAGATAAGCACTAGGGGTGACTCTTTAAAAAAACCATCTGGTTTTATAACTGTACTCTCCAAGACTAAGCCAACGTAATTGTTCAACACACCTCTTATAACCTCTATCTGTCCACCCCACCCTCCCACCTCTATCTCCTGCTCCCCACTCTTTCTCTTAATCTCTTCCTCTCCCTCTCTTTCCCCATTATCTCCACTCCTTCTCTCTCAGCACATCTTCGTTCCCATGCCCCTGACCATATCCTCCTTCCTCTCTTCCTTTTCATCCCCTGATTCTCCTATTCCACTCCCATCATTCCACCACCACTCTATACGTTCCACCTGACTCATATACCTTCTCCACCCGTTCTTCTGACTCTCCACTTACCCTGTACATCCATTCTATCGTGTTCAACCTGTCCCCAGTCATGCTCTTGGCTTGTGTAGCCCTTGCTGTACAGTTCAACAAAGCAGGCTGATACTACTCCCATAACATGGCTGTCATACAAGGCAGGCTACACATCGTGGGCCTGAAAATCATTTGTGTGCCTTTGACGTACAGGACTCCATTGAAAGCACGTCGTTGAGGCTGACCGATACTACTACAGACACAATATACATGTCGTGCAGGGCAGCCTATAAACTAAGAAATGGTTCAAATGGCTCTGAGCACTATGGGACTTAACATCTGTGGTCATCAGTCCCCTAGAACTTAGAACTACTTAAACCTAACTAACCTAAGGACATCACACAACACCCAGTCATCACGAGGCAGAGAAAATCCCTGACTCCGCCGGGAATCGAGCCCGGGACCCCGGGCGCGGGAAGCGAGAACGCTACCGCACGACCACGAGCTGCGGACATATACACTAAGAAGAGGGCAAAGCAAGTTTTTGCAGTATTTTCGCTCCTATACGAGCTAGGAGGTTATAAACTCCACTGTGCTGTTTCTGTTGCACGCTTGGTGGAAATCGATCCAGAAGTGCATGAGAACATCCCTGACATACAAACATACACATACATTCGCACATACCTCAAATATTTAAATAATGGAAGGCGCCATTGACATGCGGATTTCACAGACCGTGTAAGCAGCGCATATGCAGAGGGTTATGAGCTTCAAATGTGTATTTATTTTAAAAATATACAGATATTTCAATGAAACAGTGCCTATTGACAGTACCACAATCGAAGTAGACTAAATTAGAAGTTCAGTAGTGTTTGCTGCAGGAGTCTAGTGCAAGTAGTTTACAAGATATTGCAGTCTGAACATTGTAAACACCAACAATTGCTTGTTCCGCGTTGTAGTACAAATGAGTGTGAATTTAACATGGGTGTGTATGTGCAGCCTTAAACAGGTGTTAAGTCTGCGGAGGTATCCTGTTGTTAAATGGGACATTGCACAGAACAGACAAAAGACAAACAACCTTAAATTCGATATCTCTTGGGGTCTGACACGTAAAGAATCACTTATTCCTCAAACCCAGTGCTCACAATGACCATCACCAGCGTT
This sequence comes from Schistocerca americana, assembly GCF_021461395.2. Classification (NCBI taxonomy): domain Eukaryota; kingdom Metazoa; phylum Arthropoda; class Insecta; order Orthoptera; family Acrididae; genus Schistocerca; species Schistocerca americana. Next base: position 265,730,397 of record NC_060125.1, on the reverse strand, counting down.
AATAGAGCTTGCAATCTGCCATGCAACGATTAGTGCACACGTTCTAGCATTTCTGAGGAAATTACTGCGCAGGTAGTAGTTATACACCTCTTCATACCAACTATAATTGTTTGAAGAGGCTGAAAAGTTTGACGTCTTCTGGGATATCTTTCGGCGATACAGTACACGAACGAACAACATACTTCCTACATTCATCATAAAACATGAGCATATCTGCTTTTTTTTTTTTAATTGGGGAATACCATCTTCCAAGCATATCCTACTGGCCCACTATCACACAATAAGTGTGAAGGACAGTCGCAATGCAGTCGCATAGTATCTAAGCAATAAGGCGGAAAAACAACTGTCGGTAGTTACAATGTTCACAATACGATACTCGCAAACTACTTGCACTAACTTGCTCCAAAAAACAGCACTGGTATCTTCACTTACGCTACTTTTAGGATTTTGCTACCAACAGGCATTGCTCCGTTCAAAAATTAATAACTGTTGACAAAACTGCATTTTCGTCAGTGTCTCAAAATCTGCGTATTGGCTACAAAAATTCCCTCTTGCCTACAGTTCAGCTGTGTAACAACCACGTATCGATAGTGCCTTCTACGTCCGATGTGTTGACGGTGCGAGTGTTAGATGATTCATTGTTGCTGTTGTTGTTGTGGTCTTCTGTCCTGAGACTGGTTTGATGCAGCTCTCCATGCTACTCAATCCTGTGCAAGCTGCTTCATCTCCCAGTACGCACTGTAACCTACATCTTTCTGAATCTGCTTAGTGTATTCATCTCTTGGTCTCCTCCTACGATTTTTACCCTCCACGTTGCCCTCCAACACTAAATTGATGATCCCTTGATGCTTCAGAATATATCCTACCAACCGATCCCTTCTTCTGGTCAAGTTGTGCCACAAACTCCTCTTCTCCCCAGTTCTATTCAATACCTCCTCCTTTGTTATGTGATCTACCCATCTAATCTTCAGCATTCTTCTGTAGCACCATATTTCGAAAGCTTCTATTCTCTTATTGTCCAAACTATTTATCGTCCATGTTTTAAGCGCAACACCAAAAAATAATTAATGTAAATTAGTGAAATTTTGGGGACGCATTTGTCTGGACCACTAAGAATCATTCACCAATAAAAAGCCGCGAAACGCATGTGGCATTTGACTTTTATCTAGTTGCGTAGACGGACCACGTATCCAAGAAGATATTAATTATGATAACGTAGAAGCAACTGAGGTACGACAGAAAATATCAAAATAACAGTTTTCAATATATTCAACGTATCCACCTAAGTGTATCCTGTAGCTGAGAGAGGGAGAGAGCGGCCAGACTGTTATAAGGAGCTAACAACGGGCGCCGAGGTAAACTTCCAGTTACGGTGCCTAACTTGAAACTCTGGCCAAGTTCCTCTTTTCATTCACACATAAGATTAATCTAGTGAAATCGGATGAATTATTAGTCATAAATGCAAAATAAAAATCCAAAAATGTTTACAAAAAAACTACTTTCCAAGTTATAGCATTCCCAAAACCATTGACAATGTCACTAATTTGTATTCGTATTAAAGGAGGATTCAATTAATCATGTGAGTCACAAGCGTTTAGACGCTTGTCACGTATCTGTAGTATATTTGTGGGGAAATGTCAAATGACAACACTCATGCTATGCATGTTTTAATTGATATGGAGTAGAAATTTTATATTTGACTGGCGCCTTTCGGCTACATTTTAACGGACCTCTGCCACAACTTGTACCTAGATGTCAATACTTCCTGCTGAAGAAGACTTTTTACAACCGTTGAAACCATGGTAAAAGGGTCGTAATAAACCTTCGACTCTGCTATTGACTGACTGTTGATTATTTCTACAAGAACATTTCATCCTACAGTTGCTGCTCCAGCCGTGTATAAAATTTAGAATGGATTTTCTTTTTTTTTGGGGGGGGGGGGGGGGTACTTCACTTTGAAATTAACCAGCAAAACCGCGAGACCGGTAAATAAATAATGAATATTACCTCAGTGTAAAAACATAATAAAGCAAGGCAAAAAAAAAAAAAAAGAATACCTGCCCAACGGAATACTCGGGCCCTGAGCCAAACGCGCTGAAGTCGCGCACGAAAGCCAGGAGTCACACCGACGTGAATACTTTACATGGGCCGGGACGATCAGGTATGACAGACCGAGAGACTCCCCCGCTCCATAGCTCCGTCACCTGCGAGGTACGTCATCTGGTGACGCCACATACTAAACATTTCTCACTCTCGATATTTGCGCCCCATATATTAAACTACCTGTACCAGCGTTATTTGTATCTCTTCAGGGGTTTTAAACGTTAATGAGAACAACCCTGTATATAAAAGCCCGTAAAAATTTCGAACTTGTCGTTCTCTAAAACGGCAGAGACTTTGTCTTTACATATGTTGAAATTGTAGTCATGCCCTACATATCTTGTCAATATCAATAAGCGCACGGTCCCCTTGTCAGTTGTGGGCGTTCACATGGAGCTAGTGCCCAGGGGTTGCTCCCCTTGCATTCTCCACTACGGTCGCAGGTTCGAATCCTGCCTCGGGCATGGACGTTTGTGATGTCCTTGGGTTTGTTAGGTTTAAGTAGTTCTAAATTCTAGGGGACTGATGACCTCAGCGCTTAAGTCCCATAGTGCTCAGAGCCATTTGAAGCATTTGAACCTTGCATTCTCGGGTGGAGGAGCCGCCTGTGACCATCATAGCTATATCAGGGATTGAATCCTGTTCTCTATCAGAACGAAAGGAAGAATGAAGGAAAGGAAGGTTTCCCTTTAGCATTGACGATGTTCTTAATGAAGTTCAGGTTAAGATTCTATAAGTGTGGAGTAGGGAGCTGGTCGTGTCCGTTTCGAAGGAGTCATTCTGGGATTATATTTAGTCGATTTAGGGAACAAAAGGGAAGCAAAATCTGCATGGCCGTAGGAAAGATTTGATATCTGTCTAGAATACCAATTATGAATCGAGTTCATCAACCACAGTGTCACCTTACTCGGTTCCTAAGAAACGCGTCGTCTTTTGCCCATCATTTGATCTCACTGATTATTGCTTGTCAGCTTATACGACCAAATTTACCTAGGCAAATGCCCACAGCACACAATGTGGAGTGCACTACAACCATTTTTTAGCTATTTGGCTTACGTCTTGTTTCCTGACATGTGCAAGGTATTTAACACAACTCCGAATGTTGAAACAAAAGGCAACACTAGTTTCCTGGACAACAGACAAATTAAGCCTCTGTATTCAGCGCTTTATATCTGGATGATGACTTGCTGAACATAAACTGCGATGCATTCCGATGGTTGCTCAAAATGGTTTAAGTGGCTCTGAGCACTATGGGACTTAACATCTGAGGTCATCAGGCCCCTAGAACTTAGAACTACTTAAACCTAACTAACCTAAGGACATCACACATCCATGCCCGAGGCAGGATTCGAACCTGCGACCGTAGCGGTCGCGCGGTTCCAGACTGTAGCGCCTAGAACCGGTCGGCCACTCCGGCCGGCTCCGATGGTTGTTGTTAGAAGAAATTAATACGAAGGAAAACTTCATCAAGGCAGTAATGTATAGTCAACGAAAAGGTTTCAGGGAGAGGCGAAGATATATACAGGACATTAAATGCAGTTTGAGGATAGGAAATTGTATCACTGTAAACTGAAATGAAAATCTGTTCTGCAGTCCATCTTTGGGGACTTGTCAGTGTATCGTCATTCATACCAGTGATACAAAGAAATTTTGTCCTCTCTGAGTACTAATAAACCGTTTTGAAGTCGGCTTATGAATTAAAAAAATCATTGCTTACAATGAACACCAAGGTATTTACACACTAATTCTGAAGACATTTCATTACCCTGTTCTAGAAAGTTTCAGATTTCAAAAATTTGATCCTGTGTTTAGATATAGTTCGTGTCGGTTTTCGGCGAACATTAAAAATACACAAAATTGGAAGTATCACATTAGAATAGGGGTCTAAATTGTTTCGTGAATTACCCCATTCGTCATCACTGTCTTGTTTCTTGCGACTATTTCGCACGATGACCACTGAATGTTTTTCACACTCTGTTTGTCACATGTGCTTAATAGTGTTTGTTAGACATAATTAGGTTTAGAGAGCCACATTTTTCTGATCTTTGTAATTCGGTATTAATTCGGTATGGAAGTGTCATATTCAAAAGTCAGAACTTCCAGAAGAGGAGAAAGTCAAGTCCAGCGATTACTGTTGGTGTATGAGAGCTGCAAACGCCCGTGTCACAAGCTGCATAAACGAAACTTAATTATGTCACCTTACTAGTTTCATGCCATAAATGTTTGCTTTAATGTAGCCGCTATGCATAAAATGACCATTTCGTAGGAAAATTCGTCTTGACTACAACTTCCCGTTTAGACGCTGACGAAGTAACACCGACCGAAATGCCAGTTATTTCCAACGGCAAACGGCAATAGACAGAACAGTATCACGCGGCACGAATCCGTATGAGGAGGAAACCATGTTACTTAATTGTGGAATTTCCCGTCGGCAACGAGTCTCTTAGAAGAGAGCGCAAGTTCTAATTGGAGAATAATATAGCCATTTCCAAACAAACAACCATGGGAGATTTATGGAAACCTCGGCAAATGTAGCTATGCATGGCCGGAATCCGGAATCTCCGGCATACTTCTTGTGACTGGGGCGTCATCTCAGTCTCATTCGCATAGGAATCCTGACAATCCTGTTGATTATAACTGTTTCGGCTGAGCTTGATTCTTGAACGAAATGTAGTCGCTAGTAGAAAACATAGAATGCGAGCCTGAATTGTATGTATTAGCAATTTAGCATCTTTTACGCTAGCATCCGGCCAACCTCTACAACATGACCAAATTCGGAAATTGTAGTGTCGAGCACGTGACGATAAGGGATACAGGCCTTAAAATAGAAGAAGACACTGGCTTATCCAGTAGTGTTCCTATATTTGTCACTGGCCTCTGAATTTGTATCTAATTGAATAAATCCTTCCGATGCATTCAATGTTTCTTGGCAATACGGTAATCCTGGTTGGAAAGTTTTGTAAATGTGACTGTCATGGCGGCCTACGGAACGTGGAGGAAGCGGCGGCCTTAGCGGGAAGTGGCTCCCAGTATCCGCCAATACACTGAAAAACAGCTGCATACGTAACCGCGACCACTGCTAACGCCGGATCATTTGTTATTGACAGCTTGTGTGGACGTCAGTCATTGCCCGAAATATACGTAACAACGACCTACGCATTCCCTCGGACTACTAACCTTTGGAAAGTGATCCTCTGCTAGACTTCGCGAGTCCAGCTCGCGTTTTCCGTGTCGACTCTGAATGTGAATTACCCATACTCCCACTAGTTGACGACCTGGCTAGCTTATTTTTTACGCTTGGCCGACGCTTTCTGAGGATTTATTGATAACGGTATTTGCATATGCGCCTATGAGTTATACAGCCAATAAAGTGTAGTATTTGAGCAACCACAGCAAGTACTGTTCTGAAAGTCACCAACTGTTTGTTCACTTTAGCGTTAAATGTGTGTGGTATGAGCACGGAGAAAATGGAAGACTGTAGGTGATATACCGTGCTGGTACATACACTCGTATAGAGGGGGTAAAGGCGAGGTTAAGGCAAGAACCGGATCTCTCTAAACGCTACTACTTATCCTCATCCCATGAGATACTATGCAGGAATTTGGGGCTGAATCAATAAAGATAGCGGTAGGTACTTGCATCAGGAACTTTATATCACCGCTTCTCTCCTCCTTTTACTCCTTGTCACCCAAATACTGATGATAAAGAATTTTTTTGTAATCATGATTCTAACCAGCACCCACCAGGTCCAGCGACTTGTCAGTACATAAAGCTGACCCCTACTACAGTGGTTAAACAAAGGTGTGTAATTTTAAAAGATCCTGTCGTAAGTAGTAGGGCAGCAAGTTTTGTGACGTAAATGTTGTCAGGGTGACAAGTGCGGTTTAACTGCGTTATGTATGCAAGAAAGTTCGTTTGAAAAGTATAAGACTTGCAGTTGTTAAATAAGCTGACCACTCAAACGGGAAATGTGAGATGTAGACTACACGGAGAATGAGTGTGGTGCTGTCATTAAAAATTTTCGTTTCTTAGCTCAATGAAGTACAGGTCGACACTGCGCATGCATTTTCTTTTCCTTGATTTACAGCTTCAGAAATGCTTACAGAGGACGAGAAGATGTAAAAAAATTGTAACGCAAACACTTTCAACAGTCACACAGAAAACTACTGCAAAAGTACACGATATAGTATTGGAAAAGCATAAAAAATAAGATAGTGAGAGACATGCTTTTATAGGATGCTGGAAGTGAAGAGTAAGGAGTAAACAAACCTGAACGAAAGCTTGATCATCTGTGCCCTGCTTATGATGATTACTGATTACGAAGATGTAATCCAAAGCGATTGTAGGAAAATATTTCACAGTAGCATCTAGCAGTCACAAAGTACCATATGCAGGACTACAGACTAATAACTATGGATGAAAAGCAAATCCATTATCTCTCTTCGTATACCCAGCAGCAGTCAGAACAATGGAAGATGTTTCACGTGCACCTCTCACCGCTTACCTGGAAACCATGGATGGCCCGTTATATATTTCAAACACGAGCTTCTCGGAAACGGATACGAATTGTAAAATGAGAAGTATTTTTTACACGTTATAACAGGTCATCCAGAAAGTGTCGATCACAAAGCGAAGCTGCCTCTTGAGATCTAGGTTGGCCCCACAACTTAACTTTTTTCCTCATTTCGTTTCAAATGTCTTCTTCTTACATAATTTGGAATTTCTCACCATACGCGTAAGTGAACACTTCCACAACTTTGTATTGTACAAGATGGCATATTGCTCATTTGTGATTTGATTTAAAGAATGGAAATTTTCTGAACCAAGTCCTTACCCGTAAAAACAGTACTCCAAAATAAAATAGGTTTACGAGAAAAATTGTTGCTTTCGTGTCTGCACATCAAACTTAGTTCATTGATTTTGCTTTACAATAAACTTCAGCCCGGAAGTTTTAATTAATGAAGACGCCGGAGGTGAAAGCTTACATGTTATGACTCCCTTACTCTGTTACGGAGATTTGTCACGTATAGCGTGAAATATTTTATGGGATGGAGATAGAAACGTTGTATTAATGCTGGTCAAAACAGTGCGAAAGTTGACTGATATTTCGTAAACATAGTACGATAACCTTGCATTGCCTCTAATCAATATTTTCGTAAACTGTTACCGTTAGGACAATGAATGTATGAGCGAAAATCAAACCAAATAAACTTACTAGGTCAAAGCCAAATTTTTGTGGAGATCAGCTAGAGATATTACACGAATGCGAAATGCATGAACGGTTACGCTCTAGTTTCTAGTCATTCCTTGACTGCTATAGTTTAGCGTGATAGCAGAAACAGCAAAGATATACCCACCGCACGACTCTGCGATGGAAGACGATTCTTCTCCTCTCTCTAAGACATGTAGTAACCTTTCTGCTCCACGTCGCCGCCGTGAACAGAGGTCCGGACGACAATGAAGTCTCCTGGGGAAAGAACCGTAAAATCGAAAGCACGGTGGCCGGGGGTGTGGACTCCACACTTTTATGGCACTTTTACTCGCAAGAAAATTTCCAGCATAACAATAGGGGGCTGTGAAAGTAGCCGCCGTGGGCTGCCGGAATGGTCTGAAAATCTGGAAACGTGCGAGCTGTGGGCGCGGCGATTCTGTGGAGCGCGAAAGCGGAGAACGTGTGTCCCGCCGTAACGACCCGCCGTTGCGACTTCTATCGGAAAGGGATTTTTAGGTCAACGTTACACCTTTCTTCCTGCTGTTGTTTGCGTGTGACTCTTCCAGTAATACGGAATTTCCTTCGTTTTCATGTGGAACTGTTATGGGACAGGAATTGCTCGTGTTCTAAAAAGTATTCGTAACGTTTACTGTTTTTGCAAAAATTAACACGGACACTACCGTTCAGTTTTATGGACACCTTAAACTTTAGGTACACAGACGTGGGATACAAGATAGTATTCACATTTTGACTGGCTGGGAAAAGAGAACTTCGGGGTCGTTTATGAAGTGTTAATTCACGATTCAGTACGGGACGTCATAATGACAAAACCGCGTATCCTAAGTCAGAATCATTTTATGATAACTCAACATTTTAGAAACATAAAACCACTAAACAAAAGGCATGGTCATTGCACTACAACCTAAATGGCCATAAACAATTTGACTATCTAGTATTCAGTAGGAAAGGAAATACTGAACGTCAAATTACGGTATAAAGATGTGCCAAGTTTGATATTAAACTCTATCGCTGTGAGATAAAGTTGAGTTTCAACCTGCTCAAAAGATTCTCCGAAAGTTAGACTATAGGTATAACATAGCAAAACTAAAGATCAGTGGAGACGTTTCGGAAGAATACCGTCAACAAAAGTTTGGACCTAAGAACTACAACCTTGCACTACTATACTTACAGTAAAAAAAGAAAAAAAAGAAAAAAAGACAAACGGAAACAGTTATAGGTAAGGGAAATGTGATTCATTGGTACGTAAAAAGAAACTGGAAATGTGATTCATTAGTATGAAACAAAGAAACTGGAAATGGAAATGAGAAAGTCGATTAACAAATAGGAATTACACATGTTGAGAACGAAAATCAACTGCTAAAGCATTTCTACGAGCGAGTGACAGTATAAAACCAAACTGTTGAAACTTACTGACCACGACCTCCAGAATAACTCCGACCCATCTATTTTTATCAAGCTATCAGTTTCGACGTAAAAGATTATGGCGTCCCCAGTGTGTTAAATACGGAAATTAGAATATGCACTTAAACAATATCGACAACACCTTTCAGCTTCATAGTTTTATAGATGACTCAACTGTGCAGAATCAGAATTAAATCTTGTCTTGAGCAAAACGCTGCTAAATTTGTATTCACTTTCTCAGACAAAAAATAAGTAAATAATCGACACATTTAGAAATAATAAAGCAGGTGGAGATCCATCACCAACACCGGGCTTGGTCAGCTTTAGAAGCGCAGAAAAGTCCCTGATAGACTTGGCAAATGAAAATTCAATAGTGCCAATAGTAAAACTCTGTGAGGCCATTTGGAGAAATGGGGTACATACCATCTGAATGATAGTTACATATCATCTGTTACACGAGACAACTGATACGAAAAACGTCATTGTGTACAGGAGCATACCTGTGCTTCCCATTCCACACAATATCCGCTCCAAGACGCAAAGAATTGCGGTTAACAGATCGGCGAATACTGAGCCATTTTCAGGAAAGGCGTGTTCGACTCTAGAATAAATTTTCAACACCTGAAATAAAAGATGCAACAGAATCAGAAGATACAGCTACGCGCTTATACGTAAGTCGAGTCTAACGAGAGGAGTTGAGTTCCAGTTGGTCAGTTAGTTACGCTACTGGCCATTAAAATTGCTACACCAATAAGAAATGCAGATGATAAACGGGTAATCATTGGACAAATATATTATACTAGAACGGACATGTGATTACATTTTCACGCAATTTGGGTGCATAGACACTGAGAAATCAGTACCCAGAACAACCACCTCTGGCCGTAATAACGGCCTTGATACGCCTGGGCATTGAGTCAAACAGAGCTTGGATGACGTATATAGGTACAGCTGCCAATGCAGCTTCAACACGATACCACAGTTCATCAAGAGTAGTGACTGGCGTATTGTGATGAGCCAGTTGCTCGGACACCATTGACCAGACGTTTTCAGTTGGTGAGAGATCTGGAGAATGTGCTGGCCAGGGCAGCAGTCGAACATTTTCTGTATTCCAGAAAGGCTTGTACAGGACCAGCAACATGCGGCCGTGCATTATCCTGCTGAAATATAAGGTTTCGCAGGGATCGAATGAAGGATAGAGCCACGGGTCGTAACACATCTGAAATGTAACGTCCACTGTTCAAAGTCCCGTCAATGAGAACAAGAGGTGACCGAGACGTGTAACCAATGGCACTCCATACCATCACGCCGGGTGATACGCCAGTATAGCGATGACGAATACACGCTTCCAATGGGCGTTCACGGCGATGGTGCCAAACACAGATGCGACCATCATGATGCTGTAAATAGAACCTGGATACATCCAAAAAAATTATGTTTTGCCATTCGTGCACCCAGGTTCGTCGTTGAGTACACCATGGAAGATGCTCCTGTCTGTGATGCACCGTCAAGAGTAACCGCTGTCATGGTCTCCGAGCTAATAGTCCATGCCGCTGCAAACGTCGTCGAACTGTTCGTGCAGATGGTTGTTGTCTGTTGAGTCAGGGATCGAGGCGTGGCTGCACGACGCTTTACAGCCATGCGGATAAGATGCCTGACAATCCGACCATTATCAAAGTCGGAAACGTGATGGTATGCATTTCTCCTCCTTACACGAGGCATCACAACAACGTTTCACCAGGCAACGCCGGTCAACTGCTATTTGTGTATGAGAAATCGGTCGGAAACTTCCCTCATGTCAGCACGTTGTAGGAGTCGCCAACAGCGCCAATCTTGTGTGAATGATCTGAAAAGCCAATCATTTGCATATCACAGTATCTTCTTCCTGTCGGTTAAATTTCGCGTCTGTAGCACGTCATCTTCGTAGTGTAGCAATTTTAATGGGCAGTAGTGTAAATACTTAATTTCATGTTCCATGTATAATTCTAACCACTAATCGAAATGTTGTGGAACGAGCCAGTATTACTATTTATGATCTGAAAGAATTTAGACTGGATGAAGTATCTAGGAATATGATATAAGAAATTATAATTCATGAATGCGACAACAAAATATTAGAGGTAAAAGTAAGAGTCAGACAAGGTCTTGGACTTTTCATACTTATTTTTAACTGTTCAAGGAAAGTAAGAACGCCTTGATCGAAGTCTCAAGCAGTACAGGCAGGATCTCAGAAGCAGGGGTGAACTGTTCTTAAACACGGAATATAAGTTCTGGTGTTAGCCCACAGTCTGCAGAGCGTTGCTTGTTGGGGGGAAAAGTGTGGTAAGTTTATTTTGAAGATAAAATAATTTTTTAAGAAACATATGTCAATCATGTGTTCAGAGAGGGTGTTTTGTAGTGAATGCTAGTAGAAACTGTAATCCTTTAAGAACCTACTGTGAACAGCGGTTCGTGCAGCTTTTCAAGCATGTTACAAAGAGGTTGTTTGGGGTGTAAGAAGCCCATGTCTGCTGTCAGTCTGACATGGTTCAGATCTCGAACATTTTAGTTTATACTAAGGAAATGAGATGGTTGTTTTGGATCTCAGCATTCAATAGGCACTACGAACTGTTTGATTGGTTAATGTGTGTGTGTTTGTGTGTGTGTGTGTGTGTGTGTGTGTGTGTGTGTGTGTCCGTGTGTGTGTGTTTAGGGACTATAGGCGCTCAACGGCGAGGTTATCGGCCCCCTGTTCTCTTGATATGATCTCGTTGTCTCTCTAGGTGAGCTGATGTAACATAAAGCTCTTAGGCTTCCAGTTGAGTTCGTAGAAATCTTGTGACATTTCGATGAGTGTTACTCCTATTATTTTGCAGCAAGTAGCCAGAAGATGATGGGAAGGACAGAAACGTCGCGCCATATTGACGTACTCAAATGGAAACCCAAGAGCGCTTTATTGGTTTTTATTTCCTTGCCATAGGATGGAAGATATACTTTAGATTCAAGGGTGGAACAGTTATGTCTGCGTCTTGCGAAGAAGATTTGCTAAGCATAGTGTCCATAATCCAAGAACATCATTTCTTAAATTCGTCTTAACCAATTAAAGTATAGACAATGATATCTAATAAGTTGTCAAAGCCCATTGTTAGTTGCACTTTCTTGTGAAATTAACACAATCAGGTTCAATATTCATAGTCCTGTACACTTCAGTCTAACATGAATCACAGCAACTGCCATTTTTGAATATGTTTTGAAATGAATACAGACAAATGCAAGGTGGCAGCAAAACAAGGAAATAGACTATGGTGGTGGTAAGTTCTTGTGGGGCCAAACTGCTGAGGTCGTCGCTCCCTAGGCTTACACACTATTTAATCTACCTTAAACTAACTTATACTAAGGAAAACACACACACCCATGCCCGACGGAGGACTCAAATCTCCGATAGAGAGAGCCGCTCGAACCGTGGCAAGGCGCCTTTGACCGTGCGGCTACCAAGCGCAGCTGGAAACACAGTATAGAAGATGTATAAAAACATGCGACAGAAGCCTTACTAATTTGTTCTTGACATCAAAATGTTAAAAAAGGTTCGTATGGACATGAGTCCGAAAATACTTCGTTAGGAAAACATGAGAGGATTTATTAATTAAGACAAAAATATGATACATGCAGTGTTGTAGTGTCATTATGGGAGCAGTAACAGCAGAGTGGCTCGGTCAGGTGAGCTCAGTGACATCGATCATGGACTAGTCACTGGATGTCACTTACGTGACAGATCCATCAGCGACTTTTCAACGCTTCTAAAGCTGTTGGTGATCTGTTGGTGAAACAGAAACGCAGAGGAATAACCACAGATAAAACAAGATCGGGCAGACCACATGTACTGACGGCCGGGGACCGTCGAGCATCGCAGAGGTTGGCTGTAAAAATTTGTATGAAAGCAGCGAAAGCAATCACTCCTGAGTTCCACATTTCCACCAGCAGTTCAGCTAACATAATCACTGTGCGCTTGGAGTTAAAAATAATGAGGCGGAATGTTCGAGCACTTCCTCATGAGCCACACATTTCTGTAGACAGTAGTAAGTAACGCTTGAGATGGAGCAAAGAGCGACGACACTAGACACTGGATCACTAGCAACTAATGTTTTAGAGTGATGAATCAAGCTGTTTCCTTTGTCAGTCCGATAGACGGTTCAAAAAATGGCTCTGAGCACTATGGGACTCAACATCGGAGTTCATCAGTCCCCTAGAACTTAGACCAACTTAAACCTAACTAACCTAAATACAGCACACACATCCATGACCGAGGCAGGATTCGAACCTGCGACAGTGGCGATCGCGCGTCTCCAAACTGACCGATAGACGGGTTTGGTTTGCCGAATGTATGGAGAGCCTTACCTGCCATCATGCGTAGTGCCAGCAGTGAAGCATGCACGAAATGATTTACAGATGCGCGTGTTTTTCGTGGGTAGGATGTGTCCCCTTATTGTGCTTAAGAAAACGGTAAATGCGGAAGGGTATAAACACATTTCACACCATTCTGCACTGCGTACGGTAGGGGAACCGTTCGGAGACGATGACGTTTGTATCAGTATGACAGTACATCCTGCCATAATGCGGCATCTGTGAGGCAGTCGTCTGTAGACAATAACATTGATGAAATCATGTCACCTGCCCAAAGTCGTGAACTGAACACAGTGGAATATTTTTGGGATGAGCTAGAACGGCGGCTTCGTTCTAGACTTCAGCGCCTAGCATCAGTGCCTTCCCTGGTTTTGACTTTTCTAAAAGTATGGGCTGCCGCAATTCCACAGACATTCAGACACCTCGCAGAATGTGCCCCCTTACAAAGGTGGAGGATAAACATACTGTATATTAATGTTTACTAACAAGTACCCGGACACTTCTGATTAGATATTGAGTTGGAGAACAATCGCACATAAGCGACATTCTCTCCTCGACGTCTGAAGCAGCTCGTGCCTGAGAAACAGAATCTATGATCCAGAATGAGATTTTCACTCTGCAGCGGAGTGTGCGCTGATATGAAACTTCCTGGCAGATTAAAACTGTGTGCCCGACCGAGACTCGAGTCTCGGTCGGGCACACAGTTTTAATCTGCCAGGAAGTTTCAGGATCTATGATCATCGGGTAAGATATTACAGGAAGAAGTAAGGGTCAGTGAGATGATCATGAATGACTCTGTTCAGTATATTGAGGCTATATGTTTTGATTTCTATCGTGTCGCACTTCATATGAGTTTTTCTAAGTCCAGCCGTGATTTTTTGGATAATTAAAGTTCCCATCATGTGAAAATCCATCTTAATTAGCGAATAATGGTGCCCTGAAAGTTATCAACCCCATATTTTTCTCAGCCGAAAACAATGCTACGAATCCTAAACTATACGTATGTATTATTTAAAGTCTCCTGAGTGAACGTGCCAAGTTTCCGACACTTCCAACAGATAGCGTAGCTGCAGAACACTTTCAAAATGGCGTCTGTAGATGATGTACGTTACAAGCAACGTGCCGTCATTGAATTTCTCACTGCAGAGAAAGAAACTGTGGGGAATACTTACAAACGCTTGTGGAAAGACTATGGAGCATCTGCTGTCGGCAGAAGTACGGTTGGCCACTGGGTACGGAGGGTGACGTCATCAGAAGGCGGTTCGGCGGAGCTCCACGATTTGCAGCGGTCGGAGAGACCATCAACGGTTGTCACACCTGACAGCCCTGTCCTAGCGCCCTCGGACTTCCACTTGTGTGGACCATTAAACGATACCATTCGTGGAAGACATTCTGAGGACAATTAGGAGGTAATCCACACAGTGAAGCACTAGCTGTGCCACCAGGACAAGGATTGAAACCGACACGGAATATACGCTCTTGTTTCGCGCTGGAGGAAGGCTATAGAACGGGATGGAGACTATGCGAAAAATAGGGTGTGTAGATAAAAGAACATTCTTTCGTGTGCCTAATTCTCGCTATGTTTAGTAAAGAATTGTTGATGAAAAAAATGAAGTGCATTACTTTCTGGGCAACCCTCGTACATGGTCAGAACTGCAGAAACGCAACACAATACACTAATATGCGTTCAAAGATCGGTATTCTTGTCTGAAAGTCTGCTGCATTTAATCCTTGTGCTCAAAGTGATAACGGGTATAGAAGATTTTCATTCAAAATGTTGCTGATAATTACGTTGCTAACGCTTTCTCTTCTCGTAACTCTCCTTGTGTATCATTCACAGTACGAAGTACCATTTCAAATTCAGGCATTCGTACATCGCAAGGTCTCCCACTATCTGCAACTCTCTTGTCAAATGAATCTACCTATCTCGCACGTTGTCGGAGTCATACGATCATTCATGCCCTTCTAGGGAAGCGTTCAGCTAAAGCTGACGAATCGCGTGAGCGTTTCCATGTGCTACGCCGTAAGTATAGTTCGTATCCGTCATTTCAGACACTGAGTGCATCGTTGTGGTGTTTTGTGTGGAAAGCTACTGTAAAACAGAACAAACGACAATCAGACGAAACAAAACGAATGTTGTGACCAATTGTAAATAAGAAAGCGAGTAGAAGTGTACATTTGAGGTGAACTATACAACTGCCACTACAGGGAATTCCTTGCATACCTCCCTAGCGGAGGATTCTCGGACCCATGATCACATGAACCATTTCTTATCTTTTAATGTCAAGAATAAATGGGTAAAGTTTTTGACACATGTTTTTACGTACCCTATACAGGGTGTCTCAAAGCTTTTGGGTCAAATCGAAACGGGAGAGACCGAGAGGTTCTAGACGCTTCAGTACGGAACCGCGCTGCTGCTACGGTCGCAGGTTCGAATGCTGCCTCGGGCATGGATGTGTGTGATATCCTTAGGTTGGTTAGGTTTAAGTAGTTCTTAGGGGACTGATGACCACAGATGTTTAGTCCCATAGCGCTTAGAGCCGTTAGAACCATTAGAAACAGGAGACAGTGGGTTCGCAACCGATAATATTGAGATAGTGAACCTGTGGTGTCACCGCCAGACACCACACCCCTTGCAGGTGGTAGCCTTTAAATTGGCCGCGGTACCTTAGTATACGTCGGACCCGTGTGTCACCACTACCAGTGATGGCAGACCGAGCGCCGCGACACGGCAGGTCTAGTCTAGAGAGACTCCCTAGCACTCGCCCCAGTTGTACAGCCGACTTTGCTAGCGATGGTTCTCTATCTACATACGCTCTCATTTACAGAGACGACAGTTTAGCATAGCCTACAGCTACGTCATTTGCTAAGACTTAGCAAGGCGCCATATTCAGTTACTATAATTACTTCAAGAATGTATTCTGAACAGATAATATTGTGAATCATTAACCGTCAAGAGCAACGTTCATCATTTAATGGATTAAAGTTAAGTATCAAACTAATTACGTCCGCTTTCTGAATTCTCATTCCTTGTCATGTTCCAGACCTCACGTCAGTATAGTTCTTCCCTCCTCACGCCATCCCGCGTGAGCTAAAACGCGTGCATTTCGGCCTCCACTTGTAACACGGTGTCGGCTCTTCTGCTCACACAAAAGAACCAATGGTCGGAAATGCATGTTTATTGTGTCATGGACATAGACAGAGAACATCGCATGACGACATCGTAGTACATAATAATTATTCAAACCGACCATCGCCAGTCTCAGTACATGTACTGCAACTGCGCACGCAATTCTGCCGCACTCTAGCAAAGATCCCGGGTGTCTGTGGTACACTGAAAAAAGGCGGCGGGTGATGAACAGCGCACACCCGTGGCCATCAGGCAGACTTATTGAACACAACTTAGCAAATGGCATGTGTGTCATGTGACGATTGCAAGTTCGCATCGCCGCGGTAATCTGTGCCGCAAGCAGACTTCCATCGCTGGTGACAGTTGTCTACTGCATCAGAAAGCTTGTGTCCAAGGTGGGATGTGTCACTGTGTGAAGTAATACGTAGACACAATGGAACGTTACTCACCACGAGAGTAACGTATGGTGCGGCAGGATGTAGTGCACGTAAAACAGCATGAATGTTTGTAGGACAGTTTTCCAACAGGCGTCATCCTAACTAGAAAAAGGTTATCTCCGTGGATACCAACTTACGATAGACGGGGTCGCTTACACCACACAGCGCCTGCCAAGGCTTTTGCTAAAGACATGTCCGAAAATCAGTCTTTTGAGAGTGATGGCAGATCTTGTGGCCGACCGCCCAGCAACAAGCCCCGGTCAACTTATCCTTGAGACGCACACTTTGAAGGACACAATGTGAAGAACACTGGTGGAAAGTGTACTACACTCCTTTCTTAAAGAACGTGTCCAAGCACTGGAGCCAAGCTTATACGTCGCAGTGCTGAACTTCGCACAGTTTGTACCCTTCACTGATAAGGCCTCATTCACCCGTCATGGTGTTTACAACAGGAGCGACAGCCACGTCTGGAATGAGGACAATCCCTACACCCCCCCCCCCCCCCCCACCTCGATGAGCATCAGTACCCATTCTCTGTCAACGTATGAGCGGCAATTGTCCAAGGTCACCTAATAGGACCATACTTCTACCTCCCTGTTTCATTGGCCCTGGTATGCCTGTGAGAGTTACTGCAGCTGTTCTTGGAGACTATAACCCTTGTTTTCCGCCAAAGTATGTGGTTTCAACACGACAGTGGACCAACCCACTTCGATGTTAATGTGCGCGAGTTCCCGAACAACATGTACCCCCCCATCGTTGGATTGGAAGTGGAGGTCCTGTTCCAAGACCAACGCGATTGGCGGATTTCACATCTCTGTGGGGTTGCGTCGAGACGTTGTTGTGTTTGGAAATCCACCGTAGATATGGATGAAGACTTGCTTGCTGGGGTCCAAGCTGCCTGTCTCCTGGTACAAAAGACACCAGGGATCTTTGAGAGAGTGCGGCATAACTTCGTGCGCCTTTGACAAACATGTATTGAGAATCGCGATTGTCACTTTGAACTACTACTATGAGCTACGTTGTTGTTATGCGGTGTTCGCTGCGTATGCCCGTCACACAATAAGCATCTGTTCCCCAGTATCAGTTCCCCAAGTCTACATAATAAGTTCAACCCGCAGTTGCTTTTGTAAGGCGGCTGTTAAAAAAGTTTAAGTATTAAGTGTAGAGCAAAACTCTTACTCCATATTATCAGTTGTCAAAAATCGAGTTTCGGTATGTTAAGCTGATTATGAAATATGAAGGGCTGACCCACATTGTACCCGTAATCAAAAAACGTAAAGTTTGTCGTCTAATATACAAATGAAATACTGTTTCCATCATATGCTAACGAAAAAAAGCGATGTTAATTAATGTACTGTTGAGTTTCTTACTATCCGAATACCAGTACTAACTCGAGTAATGCTTTAATTTATTTACAGCCGTTTTACCGACAGTGACAACGCTTATTTACAAAAAATGAAGCTGGCGTGGAACAGCAGCATCACGTTTTATCATCGGTATTCTCATCGTGTTCTCTCGTGCGGTACCCTCAATTACGTAATGCGAGTAAAGTGGACGGTCTGTGTACACGCAATACATGCCATTTATTTGTATGTCGTGACGTACACGTTGCTTCCCGCCCTCCCCACTCACTCAGCCAGTCCCCGAACACTCCCAGCCCTTCACACCCCCGCCACACGCACACATACGTCCGTACATGCTCGCATACAAACAAACTGGTCACTGGGTGTACAGTCTTCTGAAAGCAAGATCCAAAAATAGAGAGAAGCGAACTACTCTCTTCGGAGTCGGCAGTCAAATTAATCAGCTCTCCTGCTTAGGTTGCAGGAAGTCGATAAATGGAATCAGTCAGTGTAGTCAGAAGATAAACAATACGATAAATAACTGCTCTGGATAGTATGCGCATTTCAGCACTTGCGCATTTCAGCATAAAAGTATCTGCGTGCTGATGTAAAGACAACTGTTGGTGAATAGAACGCTTAATCCAAACGTTTTTTTGTACGACAACACAGTGATGCAAAGTGAAAGCAACTACAATCAACTTATCAATAACGTTCTTATTTATCATACATAGATCTCGGTCATCCGTGCGCAGCTCCTAAGTGATGGTCCAAATGTAACACTTAAACTTAAAATGCTACGCATAACGTTTCTAGCCAATGGCTACAAACATTAAGTCGATCCACACAGCCTTGTCGACGAACACAAGGAAGCAAGATTAGCAAGAAATAGACAAACTGCATCCAACAGTGCGCCTACCTTATGTTGGGGTGCCTCCAGTCTTCTATAGTGGTCGCAGGATCCAGGACGTGCTAGGCTCCACTAAGGACAAGGTGGATGCATTACACATCGCAGACGTGTACAAGGTGGGATGCGAATGTGGAGAGGCACACATCGGCGAGCCTGGCAGGCCAATAGCAACGCGCATACGAGAACACGAGCGCTATATTCGTCTAGGGCAACACAACAAATCCGCAGTGGTAGAAGATCAGCAAGACTGCGGAAAAGAAATAAAATTCAGCGAAGCCTGTGTGTTGGCCAAGCAGCCGGTTACGACGAAACGCTAAAATCAGAGAGGCTATCAAAATACTCAAAGACCCTAATAACATGAAGAGAGAGGATGGACTCAGGCTTGCCCCATCTTGGCTGCCAGCAATCAGAGCCCAACAGACCGCACTGTCAGCACGAGGCACGAACACTACCGGCGAGCAACTGCCGCCGAGCGGTCGACATCCAGCATTTGGTAAACAGCAGCCAACTTCTCATTCGACGGTGGCCACCTATCATGGCATATGACACAAGAGCGAATAGACAACAGAGGTTACGCTCTCCCTCCACCGCAATTATCTACTCAAATCAAGTTCCCACTCCAAGGGACACTGCATAGCTAGAACTCACCAGTAGACCCAGGAAAAGGTCGCTGCAACTGTGCGCGAAACGTTGTTTTCTTTCTTTTTACTTTCCAACAGTAGTAATTTTATACATTATGACGCGGTACCATACCCAGAAACCTCTTATGTCGACTGACTCTGGCCGCGGAGGCCTACACAGTTATAACTTAAGACATGTGTGAAGGCATATCCGGGTGATGAAGCGTAAGGGGAGCAGCGCCCCGCACCCTTCTGCATCGTGCTACGTGCAGCGGTGCACATTTTCCGTATCGCAATGCACTTTGCCTTGGTGTAGGAAAGTCCCGTAATTATTTGTTTTTGTTTACTTAGTGCATAATTCGGTGCTGGATACACGTATTGTAAGTGTGGTATTAAAAATAAATAAAAATACAAACTACAAAAAAAAATTCCACAGTTGATTTCCGCACATCACTTCTAATCCCTTTGTAAGTAGGCTATTTAGGTTTTTATGTTGATAACGCCACGTAGCGCTCTGTATGAAAATCCCTGACTGTGCTGTGTGCAGTCTGTCGCTGATTTGCATTTTTGGAATATTTGCTATTCTAGTGTTGGGCAGATGGATGTGAGCAGAGCGTAGCGTAGCGCAGTAGGGGATGAGCCGCCAGCAGTGGTAGATGTGGGAAGAGAGATGGCAGAATGTTGAGAGCGGATGATCTGGACGTGTGTCCGTCAGAAAAAGGAAATTTGTAAGACTGGATGTCATGAACTGCTATATATATGATGACTTTTCAACACTATTAAGGTGAATACATTGTTTGTTGTCTACCAAAATCTTTCATTTGCTAACTATCTTTATCAGTAGTTAGTGCCTTCAGTAGTTAGAATCTTTATTCAGCTGGCAGTATTGGCGCTCGCTGTATTGCAGTAGTTCGAGTAACGAAGATTTTTGTGAGGTAAATGATTCATGAATGGTATAGGTTATTGTTAGTCAGGGCCATTCTTTTGTAGGAATTATTGAAAGTCAGATTGCGTTGCGCTAAAAAAAAAGCATTGTGTGTCAGTTTACTGTTGATCAGAATAAGTAAAGAGATAAATCTCTGAGTACGGTCAGTTTTGCTCAGCTTTTTGAAAATAAAATAGCGTAAGAGGTTTTCCAGCAGTGTCATAAATTTTTCGAAGGGAACGTTTCACCTTGACAGCCAGAGGCCACGGCAGCCAGGCGTCGCGTTACGAACCGTGCCCTCTTTGCGCTCCCTGCCCTCGTTGTGTTAGCCGGGATGAATGTGATTTTTAGGCGGTTTTTCACATCGCACTTGGTGAATACTGGTATCCTACTCTCGCCACGGCTGCGCGATTCAGCAACGTTCAGAAAACTTTCACTCACTTTCACATGGATAACACTGGACACAGACAGTGGGGGTACACATATTCCCTCCAAGAGGGTAGCGGGTTGTCGACTGCAAGGGCATCGGGCCACCCCTTAAATTAATCATGACAAATATATTAATAAGCATACTGATACTGCGCCGAAGTCAGCTTGCCGGCCGCGGTGGTCTCGCGGTTAAGGCGCTCAGTCCGGAACCGCGCGACTGCTACGGTCGCAGGTTCGAATCCTGCCTCGGGCATGGATGTGTGTGATGTCCTTAGGTTAGTTAGGTTTAAGTAGTTCTAAGTTCTAGGGGACTGATGACCACAGATGTTAAGTCCCATAGTGCTCAGAGCCATTTTTGAAGTCAGCTTTGTTCTCTAAACTGTCTGTAAATCACATATTTTCCGTCTGTACTCGTCCTTCCACCTGAAAAAGAAATACAGCGGAACATACTAATGACAATTCGTTGTTCAAATGTGATTTCTTTTCTTGTACCAGCTTCTGCTTTTGCGAGCCGTCTGTCTCATGCACCAGATCAACCTACAAGTGTTTCTTTCCTTCATTCGAAGCACAACAAGGGCTCCCCATGTAATCTACATTTTGTGCTAACACCTCTGAGAGAAAAGCTATGATGAACTGTGGCTTAACTACATCTTCAGGTTTGGTATCAACGGCAACGTTCACACTAAAGTGTGCACTGACATTTATTCGAATTTGCATAAGAATGAGAATGGGCATTACTTTTTCACTATGCAAAATCAGAATCACAGATTGAAGAGGAACACATGCTACAATTTTTATTTACTTAAATTATCTCCGTAATATCGTCAGATTAAACAATTACTTATTTCATCTTCGTCGGGCAGAAGAAATATGATCCACTGAACACCGTACGTTCCATATTAATTCCACGGAGAAATGCAACGGAAGGAGGGTGGAAGGGCAGGTCGCCAGGGAAATCACCCAGTCTTTTGTGATATCTCCCCGCGCTGCCCCCACGCACACCGGTGGAAGAATCCTACGTGCGCGCGTCTCTGCACGATGAAGTCGCGTCCTACTGCGGCTTCCTCAGAGAAATGTCTACCAGCCAATTTCTGCGAGTTCAGTTTTCTCTTCCCCAGGGCGAATCCTTGCGGAAGCCTCGCGTGAAGGATCGAGTTTTTGATAGGACGTTTAAAACGACATTACGAACTTCCTCTCGCTGTTGGATGCTGTTGACACCTAACACTTTCGCATTTCAGTTGAGAAAAATATATATGAAGCCACCCAGAACATAAATTAAAGAATCACATTGCGCCATATTTTCTGACATATCAGACCAGTCTTTTTAGGAATGGAGATATGGAACTTTGTGTCATATTCTTGTTAATACTGCAGACAGTGTCAGACTACAAGACGCATCTGCTTACATCCCAAAACAACATTCAGTACTTCTAAGATTTGCCTTTATATTCGAATAAATGTACATAGGTTCTGAACACGACATTGTAGTTTTCTCCCACTTTCAGATAAATGAGTGTCAAGTTGAACAGAATAATTTTCTGTTTGATGAGCTCTGCTTGACAAAAATATCTCGCTCTGTGTCTACTCAATGCACCCAAATTTTCACCGTTGAAACGTGGTTTCGTTATTCTCTTCTCTTCATCAGCGCCTAACCTGTGAGTTGCGGAGGGCTAAACAGTCGTAAATTGTCATCCTTCGCGATATCTGTTTTATGTCGAAAACAATCTGCGTTAATGGGATTTGTATTTCAAATTCCCTACTGTACGCAACAGCAATTTCTGGAATAGTCTACTCTCACTACAGACTGTTCTCAAATACTAAAGTTTTTAATGCTTCTTATGCCAGCAATAACTCTACAATAAGAATGAAAAACTACCAACGAAGTGTTAGAATTAAAAAGTGTTTACGATAGTGTTGCTCTCTTTTACTCCTCATGTTCATTTTATGAATCGGAGGAGCGATGGTATAAATGAAAGAAAAGTTCACAAGAGGTTCAAAATGGTTCTCTTGTCCTTTTCCATTTAACCAGATTTACCCACAGCAGCATGTGACGCGGTACAGCTCTTTACGTATATTAACTAGAAACAATGCATTTTAAGGCAACATTTGCAAAAACTAAAAGTAAACAGATTATGCAGGCAACCCGCAGGACTGTATTTCAAGTATGAGGTAGTATGAAATGAATTCCTAAATATATTAATTAAAACTATTACGTTTGCCTAGGTCATCTTCTGCAGCCTTCTCCTAGTCGTTTTGGGAGGAAGCACACCGAGTATATTCAGTGAGTCCTCTTTAATATCTTCCACAACATCAGTCATTCGCAAGTTGATTTTCATGTTGAAGAAGAGAAGGAAGTCACATGGAGAACAAATGACACCTGATTTCATCACCTTCCTGTTGCGCATCTGGGACAGAAAAACGACTTCTTACGAAATTTTGACTAACAACCACGTGTGAATTAAATGCACTCGACGCAGTAATATACTTGGGAGTAAATGGACGTGTTTTAGAGGTAAGACAGTCGGAACAAGAATGTCAGTCACAGGTAAAACTTCTTGCGTTTAAGAACTAAACATGGCAAGCGATGGGACAGAAAATTCTCAGTGCTTATCAGTTAGATGGTTAATTATAAATGCGGTTGCAGGGGTTGGACCGCAATGCAGCGAAGCCTCAGAACAATAATTGCTCTGAGAGCGGAGACGGAAAACGTGTGGTTTTCACTATTTGTCGATCGGAAAACTCTTGTCCCAGTTGAGTAGGTTGTCTGCTAATTATATTTCTACTGCTTCCTTGACCACTGAATCCCAATAGGATGAGGCTGTGGCCACTGCCTTGACTTCCCCCTTATCTACGGAATGGCCTATGGAAATACGTTAGGCCACTGCAAGTTTATTGGGCTGTAAAATGTGGGTGAGTCGTTGGTGTTCGATGCTCAAAAATTTGGGTGTGTGAGATTACGACCCCAGTAGAAGCACGGTTAACTGAGGGACTCAGTCCCAGGAAAAAAATTCTCTACGATTCGCAACACGGGTGAAACGTCAGTTAGATTCGGAACTTACTGTACTACATAGGGGCTATTTTATACGATAACATAGCAATACACTCAGAAGTATTTTAACGAAACACGTCGATGGCTTTATGGATCTTTGGCTAAATTAAGGTCTGACTTACTTTGATGACAAGTATATAACGGCCACTCCTCAGAATTAAGCTCTTTTATGGTGCAGTTCAATAACGTATTGTACAGCCCCCTTAGTTTATTCACCACTTTCTGTGGCTCATTTTAAGATGGAGACCATTCGCGGATGTGGAATGAGTGAAAGTAAATGTTAACAAGCTGAAGTAGCTGTCAGAGACTACCTTAATAATTAAGTGTTGTGAAATGGCTGAAAATCATTTGAACCTACTGATTCCACTTTTACAAATGTTGTCTGACAGTTACGCTCCAAACATGAAGATGGGTGATAACTGCTCAGTTACATTACATAAATGCTGCTTATCTCTTATTATTACTTTAATGCCATATGACAGTATTACTATTATTATTATTATTATTACGAAAGAGTCAAAGAAATCTTTGTGACATAAGAGGAGAAGTTGTTTACGATGGAGAAAAAAAATGGTTCAAATGGCTCTGAGCACTATGGGACTCAACTTCTGAGGTCATTAGTCCCCTAGAACTTAGAACTAGTTAAACCTAACTAACCTAAGGACATAACAAACATCCATGCCCGAGGCAGGATTCGAACCTGCGACCGTAGCGGTCTTGCGGTTCCAGACTGCAGCGCCTTTAACCGCACGGCCACTTCGGCCGGCTACGATGGAGATTAATACCTGCTATGTAGTTATCAAAACTCTTCACTCCTTGAAGCAATGTAATGAGATAATTTGTGGGAGTGGCTAAGTAGCTATGCTTTCAATTTTCTCTGGTGTTTTTTTGAAGTTTCATTTATCTTGCTTTATGTCAGAACAGTAACAATGAAGTGAGTTTATGTATCTATTACTGCTAATTACAAATCTTGCTGTTCCTTAATTTTCAGCGGCAGGAAACAATAGATCAAAATTATTCAAGGGATTTTCTTTGGGTTGTATGAAAGGTGGCGTGGGTAATGCATGACGAAAGGGCGACTACTCTTAGCATCGTCCTTGACAACACGACAACTTCGTAGTGCATATAGACGAATTGCGAACAGGAATCTTAACGACTCAGCCTTTTAAGGATATAAAATACAGATAAAAGATACGATACAGTTTGACACCGCACTAACGGAAAAGTGAGAAACCAATTTCAACTAGTATTGCCATTACAGCCTAAGATAATATACTTTTAACGTACCAAGGGTTACGAATATCGAAACATCAGTAATACTGTCTTTTTAGGTTTTAATACTAACACGAATTCTTTACAGACGAATGGAAAAACTAGTAGAAGCCAACCTCGGGGAAGATCAGTTTGGATTCCGTAGAAACACTGGAACACGTGAGGCAATACTGACCTTACGACTTATCTTAGAAGAAAGATTAAGGAAAGGCAAACCTACGTTTCTAGCATTTGTAGACTTAGAGAAAGCTTTTGACAATGTTGACTGGAATACTCTCTTTCAAATTCTAAAGGTGTCAGGGGTAAAATACAGGGAGCGAAAGGCTATTTACAATTTGTACAGAAACCAGATGGCAGTTATAAGAGTCGAGGGACATGAAAGGGAAGCAGTGGTTGGGAAGGGAGTAAGACAGGGTTGTAGCCTCTCCCCGATGTTGTTCAATCTGTATATTGAGCAAGCAGTAAAGGAAACAAAAGAAAAATTCGGAGTAGGTATTAAAATTCATGGAGAAGAAATAAAAACTTTGAGGTTCGCCGATGACATTGTAATTCTGTCAGAGACAGCAAAGGACTTGGAAGAGCAGTTGAATGGAATGGACAGTGTCTTGAAACGAGGATATAAGATGAACATCAACAAAAGCAAAACAAGGATAATGGAATGTAGTCTAATTAAGTCGGGTGATGCTGAGGGAATTAGATTAGCAAATGAGGCACTTAAAGTAGTAAAGGAGTTTTGCTATTTGGGGAGCAAAATAACTGATGATGGTCGAAGTAGAGAGGATATAAAATGTAGGCTGGCAATGGCAAGGAAAGCGTTTCTGAAGAAGAGAAATTTGTTAACATCCAGTATAGATTTAAGTGTCAGGAAGTCATTTCTGAAAGTATTCGTATGGAGTGTAGCCATGTATGGGAGTGAAACATGGACGATAAATAGTTTGGACAAGAAGAGAATAGAAGCTTTCGAAATGTGGTGCTACAGAAGAATGCTGAAGATTAGATGGGTAGATCACATAACTAATGAGGAAGTATTGAATAGGATTGGGGAGAAGAGAAGTTTGTGGCACAACTTGACCAGAAGAAGGGATCGGTTGGTAGGACATGTTCTGAGGCATCAAGGGATCACCAATTTAGTATTGGAGGGCAGCATGGAGGGTAAAAATCGTAGAGGGAGACCAAGAGATGAATACACTAAGCAGATTCAGAAGGATGTAGGTTGCAGTAGGTACTGGGAGATGAAAAAGCTTGCACAGGATAGAGTAGCATGGAGAGCTGCATCAAACCAGTCTCAGGACTGAAGACCACAACAACAACAGGTTTTAATTTCTGTTATTACTACAAAATACGGAAGAATAACTCCGTTGTAATAAGATATTACTAATCATGTGCCTCAGATACATCAGTAATTTAGTGAGGAAGGTGAGCTGAAAGTCTGATGATATTGCAATTAGCTTATTATGCCAAATCGTGAAGCGAGCCTTAATAAGATCAGCAACTGACACGTATTAGGACTAATTGGATTTGGTTATCTGATGTACACTGGAGTCATGAAGCTACTGCTTACTAAACCGGTAATGGTGGGACCACTTGAAGTCGTGTTCAGCAACACATATCTGCACAGCATGCTGGAAATCAATTACGCAAATCACGCTCTTCAGAAATGTGCCAATAACGGGTCGGATAGTGTTCACACTGAATTTGATCAAGAGCGCTAACTGTACTGGTATGCACTGCATGCATGAGGCTTGTATTTCCGATACAATTCGAGTATCATTGAGTGCAGAATTTCTAAAACCTGCAGATCTGCTTGTTATGTCTGCCTTTATCGCAGCACAAACGACGAAACGTCAACAAGTATACTTTACGAAATACTATCAGTTAGTAATGACAGCGTAAATTAGCTGAACTTCTTGTATAAATATGTGAGCACCGTATTTTGTGGCTCACCTGTCCTCAAATTCATGAGAAATGCTTTCACATTAACAACGGTTCACATTGTAGAAATATCTAGTTAGCATAATTATGCAAGGATCTGGTTCCGAATAGACGATTAAAATATTCATATTATGCATATTATGAGAGGAATTTCATCTTCTAAAGTACAAAACTATTAAAGTAGTAATTTTAATAATTTTCTGGAAGCTATGACGAAACAGTGAAAGCGTGACTGTATGTGCAGTAGAAGACACGCGAAAAAAATTATTTTCATGTGAGGAGACTACTAAAATATTTTTAATTGGAAGAAACTGATACAAGTGTAGCGTACAAAGTTATCTGAAAATCGGTATGTAATTTAAAATATTCTATTTTAGTATATGGCACAAAATTCTCAGAACGATCATAAATTCTTATTCCTTGTCTCAGTTGATTCAGTTGACCTGCGATACTGATGTCGATGATCAGTACGCCATTTCTTATCTGAAAGTGGATGACGCCTCTTGTACAGTGTCAAATCAGGCTAATGAGTTCCTTACAGCCACGTCTCTGCAATAAACAGTTGTCTGACAAACCAGTCTAAAACAAGTGTCCTTTAGGTATACAATAAGCATTGTAAAACAGGTAATGTCATCGCATGAAAGGAGTTGTACGTTTTTCCATGAATGTTGCCAAAGTCAACTATGTAGAATCGGCCCTCGAGTACTCACTGCAGTTCATTCAAGTTCATCAAATACGGAACTAACACTGTGTAACAGGGAAGAGTGTTGTACGTTGGAATACTTTTCAGACCTTACATATTTTCTTACCATTTTGAAATGGTGGTATTCACTTTCTAAGTGCTGCAATCTGTTTTTCTCCAATTACAAAGCTATTGTTCCACGGTACAATGTGGTTAACCGTATACCTAGGAACAAATACGCTATTCAAGCTTGACAGTGTTGCAATCGACAGTGTCTTATCCGTACTGTATTTAATATAAAAATATCAAATTTCAGTCTGCAGATTAGAGATCAGAAATGAGCTTCGTATACTCGTTTTAAACTCACCAGCGAGTCCTACGGCGTCAATTTCGAGCTCGCCATCTCTGGATGCTCGTGCTCTGGACTACTGAGTCTCCGCCGCTGCCGACTCCCCACTCGCTTGTGTTGTCGAGCACAAGTGAACTCTACTTGTTAATAATAAATACACTAGTGTCCAAAATTAAAGCAGTAAACGGAAATTTTGCGAGGCTACGTTTAGTTTGCCGCAAAACAGGACAAACAGGTGGTTTTAAAGTAGAAACAATGAAAATAATACAGAAAGTAAACAACTGCAACATGCACAACGCTAGACAAAAATGTTCTTCGTTTTTTCAAACTTAAAGGGTTTGCACACACATTTCAACAACCAGTTAATGTGCTCAGTATGGTGTGTGATCACCTCTGGCAGCAATACGGATCTGACAAGTACAGGGAATCCTGTGAATGATGTCATCAATCTCATATTGAAGAAATAACGCCCATTATCCCTGCAGAGCTGCTCACAAGTCTTAGAGAGTGGTTGGTGGATGCTGAAGCGACGCAATCCGTCTCCGTAGTGCGTCCCAGATATGCTCTACGCGATTCAAAGTGGGAGAGCGAGCAGGTCACGCCATGCGTGCAATATCTTTCGTTTCCAAGGAAACATCACCCATCCGTGCCGTGTGAGGTCGTGCATTATCTCTCATCAGTACGAAGTCTGGGCTCACGCCACCTCGCAACAACCGCATGTGAAGTCCCAAGATCTCACGCAATACCTGACAGTAGTGAAACCTTGCCGATTCACCCGTACAATTTCATGAAGAAGTGGTTTAATGGTTAACATAATCCCTGCCCGCACCATAAGTGGTCTTGCTCGATATACACTCCTGGAAATGGAAAAAAGAACACATTGACACCGGTGTGTCAGACCCACCATACTTGCTCCGGACACTGCGAGAGGGCTGTACAAGCAATGATCACTGCACGGCACAGCGGACACACTAGGAACCGCGGTGTCGGCCGTCGAATGGCGCTAGCTGCGCAGCATTTGTGCACCGCCGCCGTCAGTGTCAGCCAGTTTGCCGTGGCATACGGAGCTCCATCGCAGTCTTTAACACTGGTAGCATGCCGCGACAGCGTGGACGTGAACCGTATGTGCAGTTGACGGACTTTGAGCGAGGGCGTATAGTGGGCATGCGGGAGGCCGGGTGGACGTACCGCCGAATTGCTCAACACGTGGGGCGTGAGGTCTCCACAGTACATCGATGTTGTCGCCAGCGGCCGGCGGAAGGTGCACGTGCCCGTCGACCAGGGACCGAACCGCAGCGACGCACGGATGCACGCCAAGACCGTAGGATCCTACGCAGTGCCGTAGGGGACCGCACCGCCACTTCCCAGCAAATTAGGGACACTGTTGCTCCTGGGGTATCGGCGAGGACCATTCGCAACCGTCTCCATGGAGCTGGGCTACGGTCCCGCACACCGTTAGGCCGTCTTCCGCTCACGCCCCAACATCGTGCAACCCGCCTCCAGTGGTGTCGCGACAGGCGTGAATGGAGGGACGAATGGAGACGTGTCGTCTTCAGCGATGAGAGTCGCTTCTGCCTTGGTGCCAATGATGGTCGTATGCGTGTTTGGCGCCGTGCAGGTGAGCGCCACAATCAGGACTGCATACGACCGAGGCACACAGGGCCAACACCCGGCATCATGGTGTGGGGAGCGATCTCCTACACTGGCCGTACACCACTGGTGATCGTCGAGGGGACACTGAATAGTGCACGGTACATCCAAACCGTCATCGAACCCATCGTTCTACCATTCCTAGACCGGCAAGGGAACTTGCTGTTCCAACAGGACAATGCACGTCCGCGTGTATCCCGTGCCACCCAACGTGCTCTAGAAGGTGTAAGTCAACTACCCTGGCCAGCAAGATCTCCGGATCTGTCCCCCATTGAGCATGTTTGGGACTGGATGAAGCGTCGTCTCACGCGGTCTGCAAGTCCAGCACGAACGCTGGTCCAACTGAGGCGCCAGGTGGAAATGGCATGGCAAGCCGTTCCACAGGACTACATCCAGCATCTCTACGATCGTCTCCATGGGAGAATAGCAGCCTGCATTGCTGCGAAAGGTGGATATACACTGTACTAGTGCCGACATTGTGCGTGCTCTGTTGCCTGTGTCTATGTGCCTGTGGTTCTGTCAGTGTGATCATGTGATGTATCTGACCCCAGGAATGTGTCAATAAAGTTTCCCCTTCCTGGGACAATGAATTCACGGTGTTCTTATTTCAATTTCCAGGAGTGTATGTGTACTTCCACAATGTTTGGGTCCCGAAATCGTGTTTCACGTCCCCTCCTGATGCGAATCCGTCGAGACTCAATCTCCATACAAAATCGGGACTCATCAGCAAGAAGAAGACTGGCCCAATATTTGACCGTCCCGGTGCCCTGTTAAAGACTCCACTCTAGACATTCCCTTCTGTGAAGACGCGTCAGAGGTACAGACACAGCAGGTTTCCGACAGTAAAGGCCACTCTGCGAAGCCTTCTGTACACCATCTGCCACGATGATACACGTCCAGTGGATGCTGTGAGATCGGATGCCATTTGCCGTGCAGTACTAATGCGGTACCGTCGTGTCCCTACAGCCAAGTAACGGTTCTCTCTTTCTGACGTCACACGTAGCAAACCCCGTCCTGGTCGGCGGGATACAGTTTCGGTTTCTATAAACTGTCTCCACGTCCGAGAAACAACAGAACGATTCACATTAAGCCGTCGATCCACATCAGTTTACGACTGTTCTGCTTCCATTCTTTCTACGGTCCTCCACAGCAGGTAGTCTAATAGGTATCTTCTCTGTGCCATAACTGCACCGTCTGTGAGTGTGTACACAGCGATTGTGGATGTGGGACTACCTGGCAAACACTACCCCGTTTGATAGGTGCTCAGACATCAACGTTGGCAGGGTTGTCCATTTACAAGAAGGCCATCTTCCATGCAGAAAACGATCGTACGGACATCTGTTTACAGTTCGTATGATTATAATATGAATTAGACAAAGGTCGTGGAAACAGCGGTTTGTTGCTTTAATTTTGGAGACCAGTGTATATGCATAGCAGCAGTGTTAGACGTTAGGTACTAAGCTGGGGAACAACATATTATGAACAAATCACTAAAATAGAAAACTTGAAATTAGTTTTGAAACAGTTATGTGACACCAATGCAGCTGACATGACACGCAAGCTCCAACATCAGGAGACGAGATGTTATTCAGCTCAGGCGAAGATGACCAGATACGGCAGTCCAAAATAGTGGATCCTGCTGTAGACACTGTAAATAACTGCCGAGCATCCCTTTCTGTTTAAGTTCGTTTTCCTGGCTGACGCTTCTGCATGGATGTTGAAACTAGATTTCTAGCTCTTCCAAAATAGTAGGGACCTGGTCTTTCGATTGCATATGCAAGAATGTAATTGGCGTGCTAAATGTATCGCTCTAGCAGATTAGGATTACGAGTTCTCTAAACCTAGCTTGAAAATTTCTTCCTCTCTGCCCGATGTATCAACACTCACAGTGTGGTCACTTCATACGGTAAATACCAACATAAATTTACGGAAACGTATACGCTCCTCAGGATGAGCCGAACAATGGGTATTATTTTTAGGTATAAAAAGTGCGGAAGTAACAACCACAGCCTAGCAGTCTTAATATGAAGTACTCTGTATACTGATACATCTCCCATTGTTATGTTTAATTTGTGGTATGTCAGTTTGGTCACTTTTATTATTTATACTTTGGTTTTATTAATTTTATTTCTTGACAACTGCATTATACGTAGCATGTCTTCCTTTTATTATTTGCTCTGTACTTGGCCTGTCTCAGCTAATGTCATACATAAGGAAGGTGGATTTAGCACTGTTAGTAGCGGGTGGTGTGTAGGAGGAAACATGGGGGCGCGACGGTGTTGTTAGCTATGATGTCTGTTCCCTCCCGCCGTCGGTGTTAGTACCGGGAATGGCCACGCTCTGACACAGATGTGTACACAGGAGTCTCTCTGCGATTCGCGCAGCAGTATGTTGACCGGTCTTGCTGGGTACTTACTTACTAGCAGCGGGCTAGGTACTTACATGGTAAGCTGATTTTGAGGTTCACAAAATGCGCTCTACGGCTTTTAAGCCTTCATTTTAAGCCCTTGCCACCAGTCTAGTCGTTCGCATTTGGTTCATAATTTCCTTCAGGATTGCAGTGTCAGCTTATTTGCTGTTACACTCATTTTTTTTTTTTTTCGGTTAGGCCTTGTATACCCGGTGTGGTTCTGGTTGAGTCAGAGAACCTTCTCATGCCTCACCCGCCAAGATACCGCACGCTACGTGATAAATTTGCTGAAATTTTTACATTACTGGTATGACTTTCTCATACACATTCAAGGTATAACTTTATGTTTACACTTGTATGGGCCCTTTTAATTTTAATTGATTATATAAAGAATCCCTCTTAGTTGTCCTTTGTTTTGTACCTCCTGAAGATGGGATTTACATCCTGAAATCCGGCTCGTGTGTAAGATTTTACCCAAACGAAGGTTTTGTCATGTACAACTGGAACGGCTTTATTGATCACGAAAAACTGTAGGAACAGTTGTCTGCCGCAAAGTGCATTTTCTGAAATTGTAATCATTTGCTTCTTGTATAGGTTCATCTCATTTATCTATTTCCACAAGTTAGGATAATTCCTTCTTGGTGCATCTTGTTTCTTTTGTCTTAGAGAGAGAGAGAGAGAGACAGAGACAGAGACAGAGAGAGAGAGAGAGAGAGAGAGAGAGAGAGTCTTCGAAAAATTCACAAGAATGAAATTAATGACAGGGTAGGTTCAAAAAAATTGTTCAAATGGCTCTAAGCACTACGGGACTTAACATCTGAGGTCATCAGTCCCCTAGACGTAGAACTACTTAATCCAAACTAACCTAAGGACATCACACACATCCATGCCCGAGGCAGGATTCGAACCTGCGAGCGTAGCAGCAGCGCGGTTCCGGACTGAAGCGCCTAGAACC
Organism: Schistocerca americana; assembly: GCF_021461395.2. Classification (NCBI taxonomy): domain Eukaryota; kingdom Metazoa; phylum Arthropoda; class Insecta; order Orthoptera; family Acrididae; genus Schistocerca; species Schistocerca americana. The sequence continues at coordinate 265,697,193 of NC_060125.1, read as the reverse complement.
GCTTGGCCACATCGGCCCGGCAGGGTAAGCTCGCTGTTATTTCCATGTACAAAAGAATGCAGAAACAGCGTGCCTTTTGATCGCAGGGATATGACAATGACATTGCTAAAGCAGTGATTGTTCTGTGCACAGTTTTCGTTTGTGGGGCGGAAATGCAATAAACAGGAGTACAACATTTTGTTTGCATTGGACGAAATTCGCATGTTTTTTGTCTGAAGCGTGGACTTTAGCACAAAACTTAATCTAGACAACACTCCTCTTATGGAACACATTTGCAATTATGTACACTGCGTCAATTAATATTCGTTATACACATTCGACTGTCTCACAAACACAGCTTCGTCAGGCTATCTGATCCTAACAATCGTTCATGTCGCCATACTTCACAGCAGCAAGATTGAGTACTCATCTTCCGTAGTATTAATAATTCACAACTAGTTTTACACTTCTGTATGCTTCAGTAAAAGAGAATCAAGCGACCGCAGCGCCACAATTCTCAGACTCATCATATACGCGGAACAACAGCAGGAACGAGAGGCAGCGTGCTAGCACTGATGTTAACAGCGGCGCCCTGATTTGTTAGATGCGGCCCCGAATATAGTTTCGTATTCGCTCCATTTCTTATCTCCACTGCAGATCATTTTTATTTATTTTCAAATAACCCCTTTCGGACCAGCTGGGCATCTTCAGACCCGTTAAAAAATGGTTCAAATGGCTCAGAGCACTATGGGACTTAACATTGAGGTCATCAGTCCCTTAGAACGTAGAACTACTTAAACCTAACTAATCTAAGGACAACACACACATCCATGCCCTAGGCAGGATTCGAACCTGCGACCGTAGCAGTCGCGCGGTTCCGTACTGAAGCGCCTAGAACCGCTCGGCCACCGCCCCGGCAGACCCGTTAAACTAAATATATGACAACTGATTGAAGACGTACTTCCAAAGGTTGAAAATTTTAAGAAACTAATTACAGTGCAAAACAGAGTACTCGATTCAGAACTGCAAGTTCATCGTCATTACTAAAAGTACAGTAGCCCGCTAAGACTTTGTACAACAGTTTTCAAGAAACCTAATCGGTGGAACACTTTCTAAGACTGAAAAATACGCCCCATTTACTGAAGATTGTTTGACATATAGAAAACGTTCTCCAATATTACATACAAACAATAGTGATGTATATAATTTAAGATAATTAAATTTTTAAAACTTTTAAAAAACCATTTTTAAGAAGCGTTTAATTTTTTAAAAACTGGGTCCTCTCTTCTTTCTATTTTAATGCCCGTAGAGGCAGCTTCCCCCGCGCCAGGCCGCACACAGCGCCACGCTGAAGTTTCCTCTGCAGTGTCCAGTTAACCGCCGCCAATCAAATGAGGGCCGCCGTAGCTAGTCCTTGTCAGGCCGTCCTACCCGATCCCTAAGTACGAATAATAAATGTCTTCAAATATTTCATAAAAATCCCTGTGCATGAACTCCTTTAACTCATTAAGCGGTTTTGCTCAGTTTTTCCTTTGGTTCGCGTGAATTTCCAGCTCCTCCAACAGATTTAGATGAAAGCTTTTCGGGGCTTTGTGTAGCACCTTCATTTGGCCACTTATTGTGCTCATCTCACGTTTATTGCCTTTTATACGCCCTCCAATCGGTGCCCCATTACTCTGACAACAGTGTTCTTCGTATTAGATTTCAGAATTTTCGCCAGCCTATCCTATACAATACTTGCCGCACTCCGCACAATTAACCTTGTATACCTCAGAGCTACTATATTTGTTTTGCTTTTTCGTTTCCGCTCTATGCTTTAACATATGCGTCATTTGCCCTTCATTCTGAAATGACACGGTAACATTTTTTTGTAGAGAATTTAACAATTCACCTCGGCCCGCACCTTTTGTACGTCAAAGTGATAAACTTATTCATATCTTCAATCTTCTTTCTTTCATACATTATGTCGGTAAATTGGTCTTTGGTTTTAATAATAATACAAATAATATCTTGCGACTTGTATTCATTAGCTGTTTAATAACGCCGAATCTTAATTCTCTGTGGCCGAGCGGTTCTAGGCGCTTCAGTCCGGAACCACGCGACTGCTATGGTCGCAGGTTAGAATCCTGCCTCGGGCATGGATGTGTGTGGTGTCCTTAGGTTAGTTAGGTTTCAGTAGTTCTAAGTCTAGGGGACTGATGACCTCAGATGATAAGTCCCATAGTGCTTAGAGCCATTTGAACCATTTTTTCCTAATTCTCTATGTAACGCACCATGTTCGAATGACAGTCTAGGGGCCCTGTTGCTCGTTGCACAAAAGTACCCTCTTTTATGCTACGCTGGGTGGCGTGCGGTCGCTTCTATAATGCTATGTACAGATGTATTTTTTCTGTAACACCGAAAGCTTGCCATCCTCCCTCCCTTCTTTCGGTCAGATCTAGAAAGGTGATTACTTATCCACATCCATCGCAATTTTGGATACTTTTCGTTTAATATTGTCGTCATTTCCACCACTTCTCCTTTCCTCCCTTAAAGATCAAAATAGAGTCATTAGCGTACCGTCTTTACTAAATCATCGACACTTTGGTTTCCAAATCGAAGATGAAAAATTTGCTCTCGATGTATTTCACAAAAATTTCAGCTAAAATGCCGGACAGGCAATTTACCATAGTTAAACCCTCATCTTGCGTAAAGAGATAAATCAGTTAACAAGCAATGTGAACTCTAGCATGTCCTAAAGATCAAATATCTCTTCCATGTTCACTGACGTATTTTTATCAGATTACTTAAAATATCGGAAAATGGGGAGCTAGCACCAAAATAGTTTTTAAAATAAATAAAAACAGTCTGCTGATAAATTGGACATTTTAATACAAATAAAGTTAGCGCATGTTCCCTAACGACGAACTGTATTTAATAGTCTATGTGTTACGTTGTTAATCTATTAGACATCAATAATCGGCAAGTGAAATCTACTTACGAAGAAGTATTATCAAAAGCAAGTTACAAGTTAAAGCCCTTTTTAAATATTAGTTATTAGGAACTTATCCAAATTTCCATATTCAAGACTAGAAAAATAGTTAAAACATTAAAGAAACTAAGCTCAGTTGCAAATATTAGAGTGCCACGGTAGAAGACGTTGCGTTTGGAGTTACGAGATGGTACACGGCCACCAAAATTTGGATTAACCGTTCATTCGTATATCCGTATTTTACTCACCATAAAACTCTGTAACTGAAAAAGTAGCTATATCTTCCAGATAGACTTAATTTGTTATTCAGCAGTTAAAGATGCAAAACTCGTAATATTTACAAGCACTGCGCAAAAGACAACCTGATATTTCACAACTACAAGAACGATAGAAAATGCCAGAAACTACTATGGTGGTTTGGAACGCACATTCCTTCGTGTAATTCTAAAATAAGTCACTAGATTGAAGCACCGACCAAGAAACATTATGTATTCCCAGATACAGTATCCTCCGAGTACAACACCCTCCCCTACCTTGTTTAGGTGCAATATAAGGTTCAATATTCGGGAAACACTTCCCCATTGTTTCTGATGCAGTGAAAGCGAAATTAAATTTGTATCTATTCTTGCTGAATCAGTCTCTATACGTGCCGCTGGATTTTTATGATGAACCTACATGGAACGAAACTACAGGTCTGGTCCATCATAAACACGTTGACAGAGCTCAATCATCAGAATCATCCTGAAACCGATATCACGGAGCTCATATTATCACGCTAGCAGTAGATCCGATGCCTAATTTATCAACATTGTCGGAAAACCATTAGTCCGGCATGCTTTGATATACTGCGTGGATATCAACGAAACAAACTCGAAATCAGGACAAATATTCCAATCACACCATCTCATTCACACTGTCAACTCTAAATGTCACGGTCGTCATGACGGACTGAAGTAAGTAACACTTATCAGGCACACAAGCTCAACACGCTTATACTAATGTCACATCATTTCTTAAACTCTTCTTCCATCATTCCGCACATCAGTGGCTCTATGCATCACTCTACCTTCCTCCGAATATTCCTGCTTTTAATAGATGGTTTCTGGACAGCAGCATGGACATGTAATCCGACTGTCATAATCCCACATAGTGTCATCCTAGAACTTGGGTATACGAGAGGTATATTAGGAAACCTGGGTTTTAGTATCGTCCACTATATTGTTAATTTATTGTGACACCAGACCGATTATGGTGCTTCCATGACATTACAAATAGACAATGACAAGTCTAACCGTTTATCAGGTGGTTTGTTATCTTGTGAAAACTGGCAGTATACATTCCAACTGGGCAACAACATAGCTAACAGCTATGAGGTCGTTTGTAATCTTGTGAAATCTGACAGAATACAGACACTTGGATTTCCCACAAGTGATTCGTTTGAAACAGAAAAACGTCCATAGAAAAACGCTTTTAGCACTTCCATTTCCTCACAGTTTACTCGGAGACAGAGTTTTCTCTCGAGCAATAATATTCGTTCGCAGATTTGGAGCATGTGGTTTCCTTGTCTCACTCTAGTTGGCCTTTACTCTTAGTCGCTTCTGGACTCCGATCGAAAGGTCGAAGAGGCACGTTGTTCGGTGTTTGTGATGTTGAGAAGGATGCTTCCTTTGTCTGGCGGAGGTCTTTGCTGCTGAGCAGGCATCGTAATGCATAAGGATTTACTGAGGGCAACTCCATTTATATTCTGCGATCAAGGTTAGTTCTACGTGATCAGATTCTCTTGGGAATACTTGCTTGTATTACTCGCGAGAAGGCAGGCGATTGCCTGATTCCGCACAGTGCAACAGGCGCTTAGCGACTGTTACCGCAAAGTGCTTGGAAGGTATGTATTGCATCACTGATTGCTCTAAATTATTCTGTTTTCTTATAAACTCATCAGTGTGAACTTTTTCTGAAGTGTAAGATGAATTTTTCAAGAAATCTGGGTTAGGTATTTGAGATGATGTTGCTTTGGTTTCTAAAGTTCAATGTGCGTTTCAATATCTCTATGGGATTATACAGTTTTTCTCTAGCCTTTTGTTCAGTACATGTCTTACACTGGGCTGCTGGCTGCTAGAATGAGAAATAGTGTTGCGTTGCCTCACTTGTCTAATACAGTGTTTTGTACGGTCGCAGTTGATCAAGCGGGAAACTATCTTCTGCGTTGTTAATTTATGTGTATGTAGCTGTACGTTAAAAGCAGAACGCTAACACGTGTCCAGAGTGACTCTGTACTAAAAATGATACTTTACTAGCAAGGAACAATCTGTTCTGGTCAAGTGAGTTATGAGAAAAAGAGGTGACTATATAGACAGTACTGAAGTCGAGTTATACTGGTGTCATGTAGATTTCACCCACCGCCCTCTATTATTGAGCGCCAGCCAGTAAAGATTAGGTGTCGAACATAATAATAAAGTAGAAAGCTCGTATGTAGAAATTTTACTGACAGGTACACCAGTCAAGCGCGTCTACTGTTTTCGAAATAAAGGTAACGGCAGCGATTATTCGTTTGAAACATTCGGCGCGGCTGAACTTTAGCTCGCTATCTCTCCATAGATACGGGGAAAGAGTTTGCCACGAGCCGCCGAGCGTGAACCGTGGTTTCGGCCCGGACTACGCAAGTCTGATCCACGCGGGCAGGCCGCTTTCCATTTGTAGCGTCCTTTCGCATTCCGCGTCCCTCCAGCAACGACCTGAGAACTCCAATAAATCAACAGACTTTCTCCCCCCTTATCTGAGTGCAATAGAGAGAGCGTTGGAGGAAATGAAGCGAGTCATTTATGAGAGCTGGCCGCCGATAGCTATCTTCGCTACTGCGTAAAGTGCAGTAATTCTGAATTATGAAAGAGATGCGTGCATCCAGCTTAACGTTTTCTCTCGGAGACCAATTTCTTTGTTTGCTCAAAATTCACATGTCAGTAAACATGTATCGAGGCTGAAAGACTGAGGTGAAGCTAAACAGATTTTACCGAACGACATTTTCCGCTTGCTCTGCATATCTTGTTATACACGGATGAAGAAATTTTTATTACAAAACATAGAATTTTTCTCTATTCATCCGCCATCGTCAATCGATCTATGTATGATGCGATCCATCATTTTTCTTAGAAGTGTAATATTGTGATTCAAAATTATCAAAATCCAAAAGAACATTCCTATGAACATAACGTTCTGCAAAGCGTTGGTATTGATGTACAGACGTAACACTAAATATATTATGTATCCCTACAGCAGCGTACTACTGTAGTAAGTTTACTTTAAATACTAAGGTTACATTGTGACGAATGTCGTATAAAACTAAAGGTACTTGGCACGCTACATTAGTTTGAATAATATCGATAATATCGGATAACTGAAAGTATATAGGTGTTATTTATGATGATTTCAAAACAGTTCTTGGATTTCTTCTATCATTTATAGTTTTTTGTCATAATGGAATAAAATAATATAGAAATTTCATTATGACAGGTAAATTTTGTACGAATGGCTCTGCTTGGCGGAGCAAAAGCTCTGGAGTTTAAAAGTTTAGCGAAATCGGAGATACGTTGTGCATGGAATTACAAACATATTGTTTCTGCTACTACATAACAAAAAGTTTGTAAGAGCTCTTCCACAATATGGACCCTACCCTAAACACCTCTCTATGAAATTTTTCTTCACCAGCGAAGAAAAAATAAATGCTGGATTACTTGTTATCTCTCAAGTTGGCAACAGATCACAAATATGAGAATCTTGAGAGAAATACGCTTTCACTATCTGCAGGTCTGTTATTCAAAACTTTCTAAAAAAGTACCCGACTTATAAGAATATTGTAAAAATCGTGTTGTAAATTTCAGGAAGTTGGGTTACAACAAGAGCGTAAAAGCCCATTTTCTTCGCGCCCTTAAAATCCGGAGCATTATAGTGAAGAGCAATTAGAACGCTTCCACTAGAATATTAAGGAGATGGAGAAGAGGTGCCAAGGAAGATGGAGTCAAAGCGTTAATGCCAACTATGGTTAGTTGTTTATTAGGGACAGTAAAGATGAAAGTTGTTTGAGTAAATGAAGAAAGAGAGAGTTTGAAAATGAAATGTAACATATTCAGTAATGTTGTTAAGAGAACTATTCGTGGATTATAAAAATATAGACCTTGACTGAAACTTCATTTTAACGTAAGCATTTCAGTTACTTAAATCTTTAAACTGTCAAAACTTTTTTTTTTTTTTGAAATATCAGGACTTGACAGAACAAAACGAAAGTATTTTTTACAAACTGGAATTACAAATTTATTCTAGGGCGCCTATTTTTCAGAAATCATCGTACAAACATTTTAGAAATGCTGTCTTGTGTTATGCACAAAAGGTAGTACAAAAGGGGAAAAAATCATGCATTACACGACATGGATAACACAGTTTCACAACTCTAGCAAGCAGTGACCGGTGCTTCTCTCCAAGTAGCTCGTTCCACATGAACGTGATGTGACATTTAGGTCAAGTTGCAAGATACCATGACCCTGTCCTTTCAAACTCAATTTCATTAAAAATGTTTCTTAACGCCTCCAGCGATGTATACTCCACTTGGTACTCACACGAATAAGCATGCGTTGTAGCAGATATAACGAAAGGTTTGGCATTTATTGGGAAACTGTCAACAGAAGATGTGGGCGTTTCAACTTCATATATAGGTAGGAGGAACTTCCTTGCACTGAAGAAAAAAAACGGAACTACTATTACAAAAAGTTTTGTAAAATAGCCTTAAGATTCATCTCAAATTGCCTATCAGCCTACAATCTCGAACATTATATTTATTTGGCTACTTTTCGCAAAAAGAACAATAGTTGCAATACACGATTATTGAATTCAGATTTCAAAACAGATAACGGAAAACAATACAAACGAGCATATCGTAATACACTATTATACGATTAATTTTATTTACTTATTTATTTATTTACTTTCATTTTATCTATATTTCATTTTAGGCAACAACTGATTCAAACATGGAAAATGAGTAAAAGGAAGACGAGTGAACTACTTTGAAAGACGAAATTATGAAGGAAGCAGAAGGTGAAATAGACTGATATATGAGGCCTAGTATAAATGATTGAATAACGCAAAAGATATTGTAATTTCATTGAGGAAAGAAGAAAATACTTAAACACAGTACATGAAGTGGGCGACAGGGTGTACACACGTCTAGGAAGTGCAACATATATAAGAATTAATGGATGGAGGACAAATAGAAGGGAGTTGAAGGAGGCATGATTTATTTTTCTTTGTTGCATTTTATTGACCGTGCTGTAAATAGTTGTGAGCAAATACGAACTTCAGTTGAGCTAACGTGCCGTGTGTCTGGTTTTTGTTGGGATAGTCAAGGAAATACGTCTAAACGTCAGTATACATTCTCTAAATACTCTATACCAATGATTTTCAAACCTGTGCATCCCGGCCTAGTAGGGGCACTGAGATGGTTTTTCAAGAATAATCATTTGGTTTATTTGCTTTTTGACTGAGTGAAGCAACAACGTGTACGACAGTTGTGATACCTAGCCGAAAGGCACGTTAGTATTTTTAACATGACAGCGTGTTAGCTGAAAGTCGAATCGTACTACGTGATTCATTTGTTTTACATAATGAGTTTCAAGGTTAGTTTTGTCGAAGGTAGATGGTTTTCAGTTGAGACCCTTAGAAGCCAAGGCGTGTAAGTGACAAACTTTTAATTTTCGAATAAAGTGTAGGTTTCAGGAGTTAGAGCAGACACAAATCTGTGTGAGTAATAGATTCAAGTAATACACCGTCTGGTGCTGACACCTAGTGGCAGAAAAAAGAACTGTTGAGACAATCTCATATTTTCTTTGGAAATCAAGGGATATAAACGCACTTGTTTCTCTAGGCTATCAAGTGATTGCTAATAGCTCTATGTTTTCCTGAACAAAATTTGTTTATTTGAAAATTATTATATTAATTCTCTGTGATTTATTGTTATTTTATTTCCTATACATTTCGTTAATCTGTAGGGGTTTTTAATACATAAAAAATAAGTGCCTATCTGTGGAAGAGTTTTATCATGAGTTTCAAGTATTTTGTTATGAACAAAGTTACAAATAATATAAATAATACATATAATTAGCTGCCGAGCGGTCTATGCGCTGCAGTCATGGACTGGTCCCGGCGGAGGTTCGAGTCCTCCCTAGGGCATGGGTGTGTGTGTTTGTCCTTGGATAATTTAGGTTAAGTAGTGTGTAAGCTTAGGGACTGATGACCTTAGCAGTTAAGTCCCATAAGATTTCACACACATCTGAATACATATAATTAGCTATTTTGTAACTAAGTGATTCAATGTGGAATGCAGTATACTCTCTGCGTATTCATGGTAAGGGGTCAGAAAAATTTTAAGAATAGACGACGCCTAATACTGTTTGTTTTCCTTTGCAAACACTGATGAAAATATAGCTTTTGCACCTGATGTGGAATCTGATGACTCTACTGGAAGTGAACTGTCACATCAAAAGGGCAGAAAGTGATTAAGAATTGGAAAAGAAGTAAAAGTTCTAGACTTCGACATAGATGAAAACGTTATACAGATCGGCAGGGAAGGTTCATTAACACCAGAGGGTAAGGTTCAATGCAGATTTAAATGTAACGAATATATTACTGAAATATTCTATGAATATTACGATATAGGACGCTGGAATCTCCGAACATCGTTCATTACCTCTTGAACATTAGTGAAAGAGCCATTTAGTCCAAAACAGATGTCATGCTCGCAAAAAAAGTAAGAGAACGTACAATCTGAAAAGATTCCCGAAGATATAGACAGTTTTTCTTGCTGATATTGAATGTAAGTAACAAACTTGTTACCAATCACATGTCTAAGAAATCTCCCGCTGGAGTTCAACCAAAAGACTGTAGAGGACATAAGAAAAACAGGAAACAAGATTCCTGATGAACAAGTTCAGATGGTTAAGAATCACATAAACTCATTTCCAAAATATGGCAGCCATTAAAGTAGAAAAAAATTTCCTAACATTAAGTATTTGGATCCTCGGCTTACTGTAACCGAAATATATGAAAGCTATAAAAAGTTTTGTTCAGAAGGTAATTTACCATCTTTTAAAGAGAGTTACTATAAGTTTTTGTTCAACACAGCCTTCAGTCTGAATTTCCATACACGTTGAACTGATTGATACTTGTCTGACGTGTTACAAGTTACAGAACTGGATAATTCATGAAGATCTAAAAAATGTTCAGATACTAAACCTGGAAAAGTAATTAGGTCTGCGTAGGGCGCAGGCAGCTAGAGAACAATAGACATCGCAAAAGAATTTTCATAATATGATCGTTCACACACAGCACTACGTTTTGACCTACAGAAGGCACTTCCCACACCTGTGCTTTCTTACAGCAGAGCGTATTGTGAATGATAGCTGTAGACCTAGAGTTCTTGTATACGTGATTTAGCCTCTGGTGTTGCAACAATTGAAATTTGGCATGATAATCAAGCTGCTCATGAACGCCAAGAAACTGCTTCCTGTCTTTGACACTATGTATGTAGATTGTTCACATTTGTTAAACACATCACTGCCCTTAATGATAACGCTGGGGATCAAAATGAAAGTAAATACATTGGGAGTTTTGGCAATACATTTCCCAGAGTACAGACATTGGACCTACAGATCACAAATTCATGATTCCTGATCGTTACTGTATGGAATGCAACCAGGATTTTGGAATTATTGAGATGGTTACCAGGAAAAATACCTGTACTTTAGATCTGATGAGTAGGCAGTGATCATTTCCAGGACCAGTTGGAAATTTAAGAGAGTTCCAGATGACTGGCAATGATTTCATCACACTAAGTGGACTCAGCGAATATCTCAAAGCCTTAGTGACTTGCTCGAGAAAAATGCAGTAGCTGCATTTTCAAGTGGAGCTACCCTTCACCTTGTTTTACACAGAATCTCTCAACGAAGAACTGGAAGATTTTATAAATGTTAATAACGATGAAGCATATCGTTGCGGCAGAAAGATCAGTGCCTTCTCTCCTCTAGCAATAAATAATGAACAACCTAGGTTAAAACATCAGAGGTACAGAGACCAGCAGCCTCTTCTTCCCTTTATACCATCAGTACATCATGAAATTTTATCAGCAACTTGCACACCATGAAGTTGCAAGTACATTGAATAAATCTAATCAAAATCATGAAGAAGTTAATTGCTATTCAGAAAATGAACGTGACAAGGTGTCAAACTCTGAGTGGACTCAAAATCACGTGCAACTCATGTATTAAGTTACATCCTGCCATGAAAGTAACCCTATTAATGTCACTGCGATCCATGATTAGTAATAAAAAGTTACTATCTGACAAGAGTCAGCATTGACTGTTCTGGATAATGTAAGCAATAAATGCAAAAAGCAATTTTTTTCCTTAAGTTGTTCATGGAATTTTCTGGAGTGCCTCAACTTTGAACATAACTTACTCAAGACTAACATTCTGTTGCTTATAGCCCTTGGCTTCTAAGGGTCACATTTTTTATTTGCTTTTGTGATTTGTGTTTCTCTTTCAGCATGGACAGATTTTTAAATCCAGATACAAAACGTGACATTTCATAATGTATCGTGCCCTTCTATAGAAATGAACAAACTAAAATGCGCGAAGAAAGACGACAGTTACTCCAGTTTAGGTTTTATGTGTACTGTTGTTGGAAATGAAGAACGACCACAATATTTCATTTGTTTCAAAATCTTAGCTACTGAAAGCATGTTTCCTAACAAAATGAAATGACATTAGGGGTTTAATAACTGCAGTTTGGTAAACAGACGACGAGAATACTTTCCCGGCAAGTTACAGAAAGTGACACAATAAACTTCTGTTAAAATGTCTTCTTTCATCTTCAAAGTACCACAAAGCACTGAGCAGGGTAGCTTTCCCCATAGCGGAAGACCTTATTTTACCAGCTGCTCTGGACATGTCTATTTTGATAGATGAGTCACCTGCCAAGCAACTGGAATGTGTGCCTTTGTCAGACAACACTGTTAGTCATCGATTGGATTAAGCGACAGAAAATCGCAATGTTGGGCATCTAATTTGTTACGTGCTGTTTACATGTCGCAACAAATTTTATGAAGGAGATCTTTTCTGCAGGAAAAAAAATCTTGAAACAAAAGCAAGACATCCCATTGAAATACTACACTTTTCTAAAGAACAAAATAACATTACCTGAGAAAATTGCTCAGGCGCGTGTACAGATGGAGATAGTAGATAGCTGGCTTTTACACTGTGTTGTAATTCTGATCTGTAAAGAGGCTCTTCATTCTATTTGGACACGCTGTTTTCTTCACCGATAAGCACTGGCATCAAGAAGCATGAGCCCTGTTCATAAAATTTCTCAATCAACGATCGAAGCGGTAAATTTCTATAAAGTCGGCCAATTAAGTCGAGAAGTTTCCAATAAATGTACACTGATACAATGACTGAGGACATCTTAAATGACATTTAGGCATTTAACTTTTGCTGTTTTTCATGTACATATTGCTGTAACTCCGGTAGCACCACTGTGCTCTTTTTACCTCGACAAGAGCCTTATCTTAATGGACCAGTACACTAGACATCTGATCTGCGCACCTGTAATACTATATTGCTGCTGTCTTAAGTCTTGGTTTGTGATTATTCGTGTTCTTAAGATGTATGTCGGATATGAAAAGAGCCGTTTCGCTTTATTGAATGAACTTAATCAGCATCTGATGTAAATAGTTCCGTTACAAATTCTGAGGAAGACAATTTTAAAACTTCGATAACTAGGTCAAGGATTCCAACAAACGATTATTTGCAACTGGTTGGCTGCTTTTTCAGCTTCTTCAAGTTTATTTCCGTAATTTATAACGATACCTCTCGCCGACTTTCAAGTGGGAATTTCTTGAAAAGTGTGAACGCGCTTACATTTTCAAGAGAAAGTTTGAGCTGCGAGAAATGACTAGACGGTTAGTTTATTTTTAAGCTAGCGTATCTCTATGACGTCTTTGAAAATCGCAATTTGATGAATGTATGTGTGAAACTGTAAGACAAAGTTTCAGCCTTAAGAAAAGCAGTGAATTCTGTAATTACTATCTGAAGTAATTTTCTGGACCAGTTGATCGACACGTGAACTGGATCAAAGATCCTTTCAGTACAGAACAGCCACTTAACACTGAAGCACTAGAGCAACTTATTGATATTTCTTCATATTCAACTTTGAAATCGAAGATTGTTTTCTCATCACTTGCTTCGTGAAGCAAGAATATACCCAGATAGATAACAAGGTCCTATGACTTCTGGTACCTGTTGCAAAATTCTACGTATGAGAAGTAGGTTTTTCAGTACTGTCAGGCATCAAAGCGAAATATCTATAGCGAATAAATGTGGAGAAAGAGAAGCGACGGGTGATTTCCAATCTTGTGCCGATATCTGAATAGCTATTGATGTAGATCGGATGTCATGTGCGAAAGGAACCGCTGGTATTTATAATTGGGTCAAGGAAGCGAAGGCTACAAAAATTAGAAAGCGACTGCTCTACACTGTAGGAAAAACTGAATTGAATGCTATATAGTTTACGTACCCTAACATTATCGTAATATACAGCTTATTCCGTGTCTGTGGTAATGTATACTAACGTTCTCCTGTTGAAGATTGGTATTATTTTTTTGCACTGTAACTAAATTGATCAGAGCATTTTATTATAGAGATTTTCTTCTAGTAATAATTGTTTCACGAAGAACTATTTATTGCAGCACCTATGATGCACATGTACTTCGAATGTTTTGCTGATTTCCATGAACGAAAGATAGAGGTGTATACGTATATAATTTCTAAATAGCTGACCACGGAGCTTTCACAGTTGCAGTTTTGGGGCAGTTTCTCTGTGATCATGAGCATTAGGGCCATATCTTGGTTTATCTGTAAAACTAACATCATACGTTATGCTTTTCAGTTCGAGTTAAATGTCAGTAAGTTTTTATTTATTTATTTATTTATCGTGTGTTGAGAAAATGCTAGACAACTATTTACTGCAAGCATACACACATCTTCTCAGTTATTCACGATCTCAATTTCGTAATGGGTTCACAGGTCTAATTACAGGATTCAGATCCAGTAAGAAGCTTCTGCAGACAAATTGTGAAAGTGTTCCGCTGCCACTTTCAATGGTCTGAGGTGACATTCAAATTTAATACGAAGTACTGTTTTCTGCTCCTTGCCACAGAGACAATCAGGTGAGCACTTCTACATCTTCATCTACATGTACACATATACGCCGGAAGCTACCGTACGATGCGTAGCGGAGGTCACCCTTTTCCACTACTGGTCGATTCATTTCCTGTTCCACTAGCAAGCAAGGGAAAAACGACTGGTCTTCGAGGTCCTTACGCGTTATGTATGTTGACTGCAGTAGGATCATTCTGCAGTCAACTTCAAATGCCGCTTCTCTAAATTTCCTCAATTATGTTCATATTAGATGTAGAAGTAATTAATATCTGAAGTTTATGTTCATGAACGGCATCTGTTCGTCGCTCCTGTATCCACAAAAGAACCACAGATCGGGCAAAGGAAGACATAACAGATTCGATAGATAGTGCATTTTTGTGAGACGAATGGACTCTGTGATGAGGAGGATTGCCCGATTGAGCTGTGTGACAATTATTTTGGTGAGAGTGATGCTCATCCAGGTCGAACAGCAGTAGTCTGTGACTATGAAATAGCTAAACCTGATGATCTGAGGTCTGTTGCAGTGGCACTTCTGGAGTGTACTGTTTTCGATATTTTGTTTTAGTAGCCACTTTTCGTACATCGAGATACTTGTTTATGCCGTGGGTGCAATGTTGATACAACGGTAATTTGAGAAATCGGCTGGAGAGAGCTGTGTTTACGGGTTGGTTACGATTAAAGTTTCGGTACTTCGAAGAGGCTCCATGAAAACCGAGTGATCGTAGGACAACAAAACTTTGTGGAAGCATATGTAAGGACGTGCGGATAGAAATAACGAATAAGCCATTGAAGTAAACACTTCTTAATTTCCACCTGAAAGGATAACGTTTGTTAACTGCACACCTTGTTTACGTTCCAGATTACAGATATTGCTCAGTGTGATGATCACCTGCATCCGCGACATCCTGGAACCGCACTAGATATATTGCCTATTCTGTGAGTGTACTGAACCAGGGACCTAGAAACGACGGAGAGGCTTCGTTCCACCATAGTCCTTAGTAGTTTACAAACCTCACAACAGGCCACAGCAGTTCACCCATCCCACCGCCGCCCCACGCCGAATGAATGGTTACTGTGGACCTTCCCCCCCCCCCCCCTCCCCCCTCCCCCACACCTCCCAGGAACGTCTCATACCATACTAATGTTACTTCAAATGTTTGTATGGTAGAGTAATTATGGTGTACGCGTACGTGGAGACAGTGCTTGCACAGCAATCGCCGACATAATGTAACTGAGGCGGAATAAGGGGAACCAGCCCGCATTCGCCGAGGCACATGGAAAACCACCTTAAAACCATCCACAGGCTGGTCGGCACACCGGACCTCAACAGTAATCCGCCGGGCGGATTCGTGCCGGGGACCGGCACGCCTTCCCGCTCGGGAAACAGCGCGTTAGACCGGGCGGGCACACTAGAGATATTACTTCACAACTGTTGGCAGCACTTTTCGGACGGTGCATCATGGAACGTTCAGCTGTTCTGACACAGCTCATGCATTGCTTGAGGATCGCACGTGGTGTCCAACATTCTCAGCCACGGCAACAGTAACTTCTTCAACAATTTGTGGCCCTGTTGGCCGTCGACGTTTCCCAGGATCAATTTCCAAATCCGAACATTCGAATTGTATTCTTCAAGCCTGGTGCGGAAAGAGGGCTTACACATATTTCTTCAATGCATCGATACTTGGGAAGAGCAGCAGTACTATTGCGGTTGTGCCGGACAGGGTGGCCGAGCGGTTCTAGGCGCTACAGTCTGGAACCGCGCGACCGCTACGTCGCAGGTTCGCATCCTGCCTTGGGCATGGATGTGTGTGATGTCCTCAGGTTCGTTAGGTTTAAGTAGTTCTAAGTTCTAGGAGACTGATGACCTCAGAAGTTAAGACCCATAGTGCTCCGAGCCATTTGAACGGTTTGATATTGCTGTTGTTTGGTTAACACAGCTTGACGACTAAAGCTGTCCAGATCCAAATTGACTGTAATGCAAATTAATGCTTGTGTTTCACTTCTACTTTGCCGTACCAGTACCGAATCCTAACGGCAAGTCAGGACACAAACAACGTAAATCCTGCAGCACACACTGTGAATATCATACCTATAAAATTGGGTAACCATACCGTCTACGCTGGTACAGGTAGAGAAAGTTTATTTATAACTACCTTGTATTTATTCGACCTCCTCAGATCTGATGTCAGTTTTTAATCCAGATTTCGTAAAGCTTTGATCCTGAGCGAGCAAAGCAATATCATCAACGTAAATAAATTCCCCAGTCACTATTTTTGGAAAATCGTAGGTATACAAATTAAAAACTAGTGGGGCCAAACCAGGTACTGTTACTTAACTTAGAACTCTGTTGAACTCTCGGCCAGAGATTACGCAGGGAAGACGCCCAAAGCAGTCCTCCTCAGGACCCTCAACATCGTAAGACTAGACCTGCAAAATCAATGTAAGTGTCACACCTGTCGAAATAAACGAAAAATATCTGACTAGAGAGAGAATCTGACACCGACACAGTTCCGAAATTCGGCGCGTTGAATTTCAGTCTTCTGCAGTTGAAGTTAGTAGAGGATACGAAAACTGAGCAGTTGTAGAACAATAGCAATTCCACACCGGCTGTTTCAAAACCTGAAGTTCGTAAGACTGGACCTATAATAGTAATGTAAATGTCGTATCGACTGAACGAAACGAAAAAACTGTGACTGGAGCGAGAATCTGACACCTTTGCTGTTTCGAAATTCGACGCAGTGTGTTTCACCCTTCTCCACTTGAAACTAGTAGCGGATACGAAAAATGAGCAGTTGTGCAACAAAAGTAATTCCAGATCGGCTCTTTCAAAACCTCAAGTTCGTGAGACTGGACCTAAAATAGTAATCTAAATGTCGTATCAACCGAAAGAAACGAAAAAACTGTGACTGGAGCGAGAACCTGACACCTTTGGTGTTTCGAAATTCGACGCAGTGTGTTTCACCCTTCTCCACTTGAAACTAGTAGAGGATACGAAAAATGAGCAGTGGTAGAACAATAGCAATTCCACACCGACTGTTTCAGAGCCTCAAGTTCGTAAGACTGTACCTATAATAGCAATGTAAATGTCGTATCGACCGAAAGAAACGAAAAAAGTCTGACTGGAGCGAGAATCTGACACCTTTAATGTGTCGAAATTCTCCACTTGAATCTAGTAGAGGATACGAAAAATGAGTAGCTGTAGGACAATGGCAATTCCGCGCCGGTTGTTTCACCCGAGGTGGCCGCGAGAGGGCGCTGGAAATCGTGCGCACAGACAAGCGGCGGGGACGGGCCGGCAGAAATATGTATCGGCACGCGCGCCTGTGTTTGCTTGCAATCTGCGATCTCGCACCCGGCAGTATTTTTGCCCGTTTCGCCACAGAGAACAATGCCCTGGGCTGGGCCGCCGCCCACATCGAGGAGTCTCACTGCGCGGGGAACCGACTAGTCTCCGCACTGCCAGTCCTGCTGATTAACGTCCAGCGACCGAGGCGCAGCAGCAGTAGGGCGGAACAGTTTCCAGCAGGGCACGACTTTAATGTCAGCGTTTCCTGGTAAAAAAAAGAAAAGATAGACTGGTGTAAAATACATTGGCTTCTGTGAATAATCACTCTGATGAGCCAAAACATTGTGACGACCCGCTAAACAGTTGGTCTAAGTTATTCCACCTCTGATACGCAGTGCAGTATCGAATGTGTGTGGCATGGATCTACATCTACATCTACATCCATACTCCGCAAGCCACCTGACGGTGTGTGGCGTAGGGTACCCTGAGTACCTCTATCTGTTCTCCCTTCTATTCCAGTCTCGTATTGTTCGTAGAAAGAAGGATTGTCGGTATGCTTCTGTGTGGGCTCTAATCTCTCTGATTTTATCCTCATGGTCTCTCCGCGAGATACACGTAGGAGGGAACAATATACTGCTCGACTCTTCGGCGAAGGTATGTTCTCGAAACTTTAACAAAAGCCCGTACCGAGCTACTGAGCGTCTCTCCTGCAGAGTCTTCCACTGGGGTTTATCTATCATCTCCGTAACGATTTCGCGAATACTAAATGATCCTGTAACGAAGCGCGCTGCTCTCCGTTGGATCTTCTCTATCTCTTCTATCAACCCTAGCTGGTACGGATCCCACACTGCTGAGCAGTATTCAAGCAGTGGGCGAACAAGCGTACTGTAACCTACTTCCTTTGTTTTCGGATTGCATTTCCTTAGGATTCTTCCAATGAATCTCAGTCTTGCATCTGCTTTACCGACGATCAACTTTATATGATCATTCCATTTTAAATCACTCCTCATGCGTACTCCCAGATAATTTATGGAGTTAACTGCTTCCAGCTGCTGACCTGCTATTTTGTAGCTAAATGATAAGGGATCTATCTTTCTATGTATTCGCAGTACATTACACTTGTCTACTTTGAGATTGAATTGCCACTCCCTGCACCATGTGTGAATTCGCTGCAGATCCTCCTGCATTTCAGTACAATTTTCCATTGTTACAACCTCTCGATACACCACAGCATCATCTGCAAAAAGCATCAGTGAACTTCCGATGTCATCCACAAGGTCATTTATGTGTATTGTGAATAGCAACGGTCCTATGACACTCCCCTGCGGCACACCTGACATCACTCTTACTTCGGATGACTTCTCTCCATTGAGAATGACATGCTGCGTTCTGTTATCCAGGAACTCTTCAATCCAATCACGCAGTTGGTCTGATAGTCCATATGCTCTTACTTTGTTCATTAAACGACTGTGATGAACTGTCTCGAACGCCTTGCGGAAGTCAAGAAACACGGCATCTACCTGGGAACCCGTGTCTATGGCTCTCTGAGTCTCGTGGACGAATAGCGCGAGCTGAGTATCACACGACGATCTTTTTCGAAACCCATACTGATTCCTACAGAGTAGATTTCTAGTCTCCAGAAAAGTCAATATACTCGAGAATAATACGTGTTCCAAAATTCTACAACTGATCGACGTTAGAGATATAGGTCTATAGTTCTGCACATCTGTTCGACGTCCCTTCTTGAAAACGGGGATGAACCGTGCCCTTTTCCAATCCTTTGGAACGCTACGCTCTTCTAGAGACCTACGGTACACCGCTGTAAGAAGGGGGGCAAGTTCCTTCGCGTACTCTGTGTAAAATCGAACTGGTATCCCATCAGGTCCAGCGGCCTTTCCTCTTTTGAGCGATTTTAATTGTTTCTCTATCCCTCTGCCGTCTATTTCGATATCTACCATTATGTCATCTGTGCGACAATCTAGAGAAGGAACTACAGTGCAGTCTTCCTCTGTGAAACAGCTTTGGAAAAAGACATTTAGTATTTCGACTTTTAGTCTGTCATCCTCTGTTTCAGTACCATTTTGGTCACAGTGTCTGGACATTTTGTTTTGATCCACCTGCCGCTTTGACATAAGACCAAAATTTCTTAGGACTTTCTGCCAAGTCAGTACATAGAACTTTACTTTCGAATTCATTGAACGCCTCTCGCATAGCCTTCCTCACACTACATTTCGCTTCGCGTAATTTTTGTTTGTCTGCAAGGCTTTGGCTATATTTATGTTTGCTGTGAAGTTCCCTTTGATTCCGTAGCAGTTTTCCAAATCGGTTGTTGTACCACGGTGGCTCTTTTCCATCTCTTACGATCTTGCTTGGCACATACTCATCTAACGCATATTGTACGACGGTTTTGAACTTTGTCCACTGATCCTCAACACTATCTGTACTTGAGACAAAACTTTTGTGTTGAGCCGTCAGATACTCTGTAATCTGCTTTTTGTCACTTGTGCTAAGCAGAAAAATCTTCCTCCCTTTTTTAATATTTCTATTTACGGCTGAAATCATCGATGCCGTAACCGCTTTATGATCGCTGATTCCCTGTTCTGCATTAACTGTTTCAAATAGTTCGGGTCTGTTCGTCACCAGAAGGTCTAATACATTATCGCCACGAGTCGGTTCTTTGTTTAACTGCTCAAGGTAGTTTTCAGATAAAGCACTTAAAAAAATTTCACTGGATTCTTTGTCCCTGCCACCCGTTATGAACGTTTTAGTCTCCCAGTCTATATCCGGCAAATTAAAATCTCCACCCAGAACTACAACATGGTGGGGAAATCTACTCGAAATGGTTCAAATGGTTCAAATGGCTCTGAGCACTATGGGACTTAACATCTGTGGTCATCGGTCCCCTAGAACTTAGAACTACTTAAACCTAACTAACCGAACGACATCACACACATCCATGCCCGAGGCAGGATTCGAACCTACGACCGTAGCGGTCACGCGATTCCAGACTGAAGCGTCTAGAACCGCACGGCCTACTCGAAATATTTTCCAAATTATCCTTCAGGTGTTCAGCCACAACAGCTGCTGAGCCAGGGGGCCTATAGAGGCATCCAATTACCATGTCTGAGTCTGTTTTAACCGTGACCTTCACCCAAATTATTTCACATTTCTGATCTCCGTCAATTTCCTTCGATACTATTGCACTTCTTATCGCTATAAACACGCCTCCCCCTTCACTTTCCAGCCTGCCTCTGCGGTATACATTCCTATCTGAGTTTAGGATATCATTACTGTTTACGTCTGGTTTCAGCCAACTTTCTGTCCGTAATACTACACTCCTGGAAATTGAAATAAGAACACCGTGAATTCATTCTCCCAGGAAGGGGAAACTTTATTGACACATTCCTGGGGTCAGATACATCACATGATCACACTGACAGAACCACGGGCACATAGACACAGGCAACAGAGCATCCACAATGTCGGCACTAGTACAGTGTATATCCACCTTTCGCAGCAATGCAGGCTGCTATTCTCCCATGGAGACGATCGTAGAGATGCTTGATGTAGTCCTGTGGAACGGCTTGCCATGCCATTTCCACCTGGCGCCTCAGTTGGACCAGCGTTCGTGCTGGACGTGCAGACCGCGTGAGACGACGCTTCATCCAGTCCCAAACATGCTCAATGGGAGACAGATCCGGAGATATTGCTGGCCAGGGTAGTTGACTTACACCTTCTAGAGCACGTTGGGTGGCACTGGATACATGCGGACGTGCATTGTCCTGTTGGAACAGCAAGTTCCCTTGCCGGTCTAGGAATGGTAGAACGATGGGTTCGATGACGGTTTGGATGTACCGTGCACTATTCAGTGTCCCCTCGACGATCACCAGTGGTGTACGGCCAGTGTAGGAGATCGCTCCCCACACCATGATGCCGGGTGTTGGCCCTGTGTGCCTCGGTCGTATGCAGTCCTGATTGTGGCGCTCACCTGCACGGCGCCAAACACGCATCATTGGCACCAAGGCAGAAGCGACTCTCATCGCTGAAGACGACTCGTCTCCATTCGTCCCTCCATTCACGCCTGTCGCGACACCACTGGAGGCGGGCTGCACGACGTTGGGGCGTGAGCGGAAGACGGCCTAACGGTGTGCGGGACCGTAGCCCAGCTTCATGGAGACGGTTGCGAATGGTCCTCGCCGATACCCCAGGAGCAACAGTGTCCCTAATTTGCTGGGAAGTGGCGGTGCGGTCCCCTACGGCACTGCGTAGGATCCTATGGTCTTGGCGTGCATCCGTGCGTCGCTGCGGTCCGGTCCCAGGTCGACGGGCACGTGCACCTTCCGCCGACCACTGGCGACAACATCGATGTACTGGGGAGACCTCACGCCCCACGTGTTGAGCAATTCGGCGGTACGTCCACCCGGCCTCCCGCATGCCCACTATACGCCCTCGCTCAAAGTCCGTCAACTGCACATACGGTTCACGTCCACGCTGTAGCGGCATGCTACCAGTGTTAAAGACTGCGATGGAGCTCCGTATGCCACGGCAAACTGACTGACACTGAAGGCGGCGGTGCACAAATGCTGCGCAGCTAGCGCCATTCGACGGCCAACACCGCGGTTCCTGGTGTGTCCGCTGTGCCGTGCGTGTGATCATTGCTTGTACAGCCCTCTCGCAGTGTCCGGAGCAAGTATGGTGGGTCTGACACACCGGTGTCAATGTGTTCTTTTTTCCATTTCCAGGAGTGTATTTGGGCGTTGTGACCGTTTATTAATGAGAGCAGTTCTGGAACCTTTCTATAGACGCTGCTGCAGTTTACTATTAGCACATTAATATTGTTATTCCCTGTTGAATTTTGACTACTCCTACCTTGCCGCGTCTCAGGAGGCGTCTTGTCGGGCCTAGGGAGCGAATTCTCTAACCTAAAAAACCCCCATGTGCACTCCACACGTACTCCGTTACCCTTGCAGCCGCTTACGGCGTGTAGTGCACGCCTGACCTATTCAGGAGGACCCTACATTTCTCCACCCGATAGCGGAGGTCGAGAAATGTGCACCCCAGATCTCCGCAGAATCGTCTGAGCCTCAGGTTTAAGCCTTCCACTCGGCTCCAAACCCGAGGACCGCGATCGGTTCTGGGAACGATACTACAAATAGTTAGCTCTGATTCCACCCCGCGAGCGAGGCTTTCCGCCTTCACCAATTCCGCCAACCGCCTGTACGAACGGAGGATGACCTCTGAACCCAGACAGCAGGAGTCATTGGTGCCGACATGAGCAACAATTTGCAGCCGGGTGCACCCAGTGCTCTCTATCGCCGCCGCCAGGGCCTCCTCCACATCTCTGATGAGACCCCCCGGCAAGCAGACAGAGTGAACACTAGCCGTCTTCCACGACCTTTCCGCTATTTCCCCAAGGGGCTCCATCACCCGCCTGACGTTGGAGCTCCCAATAACTAATAAACCCCTCCCCCCGTGTGCCTGCTCGGACCTTGCTGAAGGAGCACATGTCCACTCACAGGCAGAGCGGGCGATGCCACACGGCCAGCCTCCACATTTACCCTCCGCCTCGTGCGCCGCGAACTCCGCTGAACCCGCCACTCCCCTTGGGGACAGGGTGGCCCAACCGCGCCCGGTACCCGCGAAGATGTCTCGACAGCAGGGACAGTGGGTGAAGCATGTAACACCTGGGGTGTCTGCTTCATGTCTGCTGTGCAGCGAGGTACCTTAATTTAAGTATTAACTGTATTTTTCTTACTTGTCGCTTCTTCTTCCGCGTGTTCTTGCTTTTAGGAAGCTTTAATTGTCTAGTGCTAGTAATAGTGTTCCATAGATTTCGTGTTTGTTTTGAATACAGTCAGAAAGCGTCCCTTTAGTCAACCATAGTGCCAGTAGTGCTAGTGTTTGTTTTCAATACAGTCCAGAGACAGGTAGTGCTATTTTCATTGTTTTCTACAAGAAGTGGCTAGCAATCACAGTTTAGCCAAGAATCAGCGGCCTTTAGTGAATTAGTCGTCTAGTTAAAAGTTGATTAACTCCCTACAGTAAATTGATTTCTTAGGATGGATAGGATGTGTGACTGCTGTGTACGGACGCAGGAGGAGCTGGCCACTGTTCGCGAACAGTTGAGCGTGTTGATGGCCGCGGTCAGCCGTCTTCAGGCTGCTGCCTCGGAGTGTAGCGGCAGTGGGGAGTCTGGTGCGTCGCATGGTACACGCCAGGATTCGTTGAGTTCTTGCTAGGTTTCCGAAAGTGTCTCGCACCAAATGTCTAAGTACAGATTACTCAAACCCGTCAGTTATCTGCGGTGGTTTGTGGGTGCCAATCTGGGGTCCGATAGCGTCATAGATGTGTTCCATGGGATTCACATTAAACGAATTTTGTTACTAAAACAACGTGATTCACTATAATGCTTCTCAAAACTCTGCGGCATTGACCTTGACACACGGATCATTATCATGGAAATAGCAAAAATCTCTGTTGTTTAGATGTATGAGGCTGTATACTGGGTGGTCCAATGCTCGTGACCGGGCCAAATATCTCACGAATTAAGCATCAGACGAAAAAACTACAAAGAACGAAACTTGTCGCTTGATGGGGGAAACCAAATGGCGCCACGGTTTGCCCGCTAGATGCCGCTGCCATAGGTCAAACGGATATCAACTGCGTTTTTTTTAATAGTAACTCCCATTTTTATTACACATTCATGTAATACGTAAAGAAATATGAATGCTTTAGTTGGACCATTTTTTTCGCTTTGTAATAGATGCCGCTGTAATAGTCACAAACATATGGCTCACAATTTTAGAAGAACAGTTGGTAACAGGTAGGTATTTTTAAATTAAAATACAGAACGTAGGTACTTTTGAACATTATTTTTCGGTTGTTCCAATGTCATACATGTACCTTTGTGAACTTATCATTTCTGAGAACGCATGCTGTTACAGCGTGATTACCTGTAAATACCGCATTAATGCAATAAATGCCCAAAATGATATCCGTCAACCTCAATGCACTTGGCAATGCGTGTAACGAAATTCCTCTCAACAGCGAGCCTTCCGTAATGTTCGCACATGCACTGACAATGCGCTGACGCATGTTGTCAGGCGTTGTCGGTGGTTCACGATAGCAAATAACCTTCTACTTTCCCCACAGAAAGAAATCCGGGGACGTCAGATCCGGTGAATGTGCGGGCCATGGTATGGTGCTTTCGATGACCAATCCATCTGTCATGAAATGTGCTCTTCAATACCGCTTCAATCGCACGCAAGCTATGTGCCGGACATCCATCATGTTGGAAGTACATAGCCCATCTGTCATGCAGTGAAACATCTTGTAGTAACATTGGTAGAACATTACGTAGGAAATCAGCATACATTGCACCATTTAGATTGTCATAGATAAAATGGGGGTCAATTATCCTTCCTCCCGTTATGCCGCACCATACATTAATCAGCCAAGGTTGCTGATGTTCTATTTGTCGCAGCCATCGTGGATTTTCTGTTGCCCAATAGTGCCTATTACGCCGGTTTACGTTACTGCTGTTGGTGAATGACGCTTCGTCGCTAAATAGAACCCGTGATAAAATATTTCATCGGCTCGTAATTTCTCTTGTGTGGCAGAACCCTAAACGACGTTCAAAGTCGTCGCCATGCAATACATGGTACACAGAAATATTGTACGGGTTAAATCGATGTTGATGTAGCATTCTCAACTCCGACGTCTTTGAGATTCCCGATTCTCGCGCAATTTGTCTGCTACTGATGTTCGGATTAGCCGCGACAGCAGCTAAAACACCTACTTGGGCATCATCATTTATTGCAGGTCGTGCTTGAGGTTTCACTTGTGGCTGAACGCTTCCTGTTTCCTTAAACGACTTAACTATCCGGCGAATGGTCCGGACATTTGGATGATGTCGTCCAGGATACCGAGCAGCATACATAGCACACTCCCGTTGGGCATTTTGATCACAGTAGCCGTACATCAACACGATTTCGACCTTTTCTGCAATTGGTAAACGGTCCATTTTAACACGGGTAATGTATCACGAAGCAAATACCGTCCGCACTGGCGGAATGTTACGTGATACCACGTACTTACACGTTTGTGACTATTACAGTGCCATCTATCACAAAGCGAAAAAAGTGGTCCAAGTAAAACTTTCATATTTCTTTACGCACTACATGAATATGTAATAAAAACTGGGAGTTCCTATCTAAAAGAATTGTAGTTGATATCCGTTTGACCTATGGCAGTTCCACCTAGCGGGCCAACCATTGCGCCAATTGGTTTCCCCCTTCAAGTTAGACGAATTTCTTTCTTTTCGTTTGATGCTTATTTCGTGAGATGTATGGCCCGGTCACTGTCAATGAACCACCCTGTATACGCTGCCTGACAGTGCTTAAGGAACAGAGACATTTTTGGGCAGGAATTGTCACAAGCAATGTTGTCCAATATGAAACACCGTACATACCCAACGGAGTTGGAGTGGTGTATTTATAACGAGAATTGTTACAGATCTCTACCCATGTAAAAGCAGAATAGCAGACGTCAATAAAGTTTGACACAGGTCTGGCGCCCAGCATATAGGGTGACACTGGATTCTCGATAAGGAATAAGCGCTTCGCGTGCACTAATGCACTTTTGCACCTGTTATCCATGCTGGCTACCAACTGTTGAGCAGTCCTTGGGGAATATCGTCCCGCTCTTCTCTCGTGGTGGTTTTCAGTACTTTCACAGCTAAGGGAGAGAGTTTTCCATGAGAAACACATCCACCAAGAGCATCTCAGGCATGTGCTACAGTGTAAAGTTTGGGGAGAACGCAGGCCGTTCCATACGTTCAATATCTTCACTTTACAGTGTGTGCGATACGTCAGCGGTCCTGTGTGGGCAGACATTGTAATCCATAAACAGAATTTCATGACCTACTGCAGCCCTATAACGATGGATATGATCCAGAAAAATCTCTTTGCAAAACCGCTGTGCTGTAACGGTACCTCGTGCAAAGATGTGCACCGGTGTTCGGTCATTGTATACAATTCCTTTCCGTACCATAACGCCTGGGCCATATCTATGACGATCATGAACGCTCTTTGGTGTGCAACTTGTTCCTCCCTCTCTTCAGACTAGATGGTGGTCAGAACCACTTGCCACACTGCAGCGGGATTTGTTGTTGGAGTGTAGCACTCTAGACCACTTTTGAGTACGCCAGCCGGTATGTTCCGCACATCAATGAACTGTTTCTTGTCGAAGGCGTGCTTAAAATTGGATGCGTTTGAAAGGCTTCTGAGCATAAAAGAAAAGGCAAATTTAATCACCACGAAATGATTCTTGCAGAGAGCCGTGTACCACTAGCGGTTACAATGTCTGCAGTGATATGCCCAGGGATGAGATGTCTGTTGCTTTCCGCCAGTAGGGGGTTTTCCGCTGTATTTCTACCTTCAGTGGCCATTTTTAACCACGAGATGACACTTTTGTAAATACCCATTACTGTGGTCAAAGTAGTTACACTTGAACCGGCTTCAAGCCGTCCAACTGCTCGCTCACAATCGTAAACACTCAAATCATTTCTTGCGGACATGTTGCCGTACCGTATGGAATGTGGCACTAATCGGTTCCACAGCCTTCCCCAAATACCATACTGCATGAATTTTCGAATGCACACAGATCTTTCGTGCACATGCTTCTGTGCGATTAACACATCCCTCTCTCAACATTTACTTTTGTTATCACAGTTTGTGTGTTCCGCAGCAACTGTCGGTTGTTCCGTAGCAAGTGGCACTTGTACCCTATCTAATCTCATTTGCTCCCTAGAAATTGTAAAGCACTATAATTACATGAAACGTTTCACGGTCCTTGCGTATCATACTGAATGCTGACCTAAAACATGTGAGAAGAAATACTATAGCAGCAGTAGTACTCCGTCTTCAGGCCACAAGTAGCCCATCGGGACCAGCCGACCGCCGAGCCATCCGCAACTGAAGATGCGGATAGGAGGGGCGTGTAGTCAGCACACCGCTCTCCCGGTCGCTATGATGGTTTTCTTTGACCGGAGATGGTACTATTCGGTCGAGTAGCTCCTCAATTGGCATCACGAGGCTGAGTGCACCCCGAAAAATAGCAACAGCGCATGGCGGCCACTTCGGTCATGTTACGGGAACCAATGGATCCAATGCAGCTAGGCCGTTGTCAGAAATACAACGCGCAGCCGTAATTAACTGTGACTTAACGGATAGAAAGTGATACGAAAATTGTAGACGGACTGAAACACGAGGTACGTCGAGAAGAAGGAAATCTATAAAAAACAACCTACATGTTCACAGGGTGTGAAAAAGAATACAAAGAAATATTACTATAAATGTGATTTGAGTAGACTGACCACTGAATAAACGTATTACACAAAGACTGCGTGGAAATTAGTGATAACACCTTTCGTACGTATAGGTGGTCAGAAACAGTATGTAAAGCTTATAAGGGTGTTGCAAGGGAAGATGTGATAAGAAATTTTTGCTAAGAAAAAAATTAGATATGTTGCACTATTTCCGAATTATTTAGCGTTGAATATAACCAATCAGGTCGCCTTGCGCGCAAACTCAAGCAGCCTGTTAGATACAGTGTCGCCAAATGTGTTCTTCGTTTGGATTCCTTAAACCGAACAGACGTAGCTTTTTCTGTCCTTGCTCAAATTTACGACTTCCAAAAAATGCACAGTTTAACTGGTAATAACCATTTCAACATGTGGTAACTCATGTACTCACAGATGTCTGTGCATCAGCACATTTTATCGCGTGCAAGGGCTTGAATTTGCGCAACGAACTGATTGGCTAACTTCTGTGCTAAATACTAAGAAACGGAGCAAGTGTTCAGTTTTTCTCTTAACAATTATTGCTCAACACAACCTCCACTGCAACGTTCTCACGGGCTTTTCACACTGGTACTGACAACCCCTTATAAGTATATAGGGCATTAAAAACGTAGTCCTCACTTTGGGAGGTGGTAGTATGGACCAAAACAAAAAATAAATATATAGTAAACATGAAATCTATGAAGATTTTCTTAAGAGCTACGTGCACTTGTCCATCTTCACTACTGCGAAAGATAGAAATTATTGGCAGTAGACTAATAAGAGCTTAGACCTACATACGACGAAACAGGTCGACTGGTGCAAGGTACCTTTACTTTCTATCAAACAACTTTCATGTCCTAGTAGACGAGCTAACACTCCAATAACAGATTGATACGTGGTTTACGTATGACTGATCAGCAGCCCATTTTTTCTAAAATGTCACAGAATATCTCACTTAGTCATATTATGGGCAAGAGTTTGGCTGTGGAGGTCCAGTACGTTCGCCAGCCGATATTATTGAAGAAGGGGAAAAGTTACGGAAGCAAAAATTACGAATTACGAAAATGTTACCAGTAGATAGCCCTGTAAGTAGCAGAATACGCTAAATAAAGGCGCGGGATATGAAGTGGTTCCTCAGTTTGCGTCTCAGACCCCCGCCATGACTGTCTCAAAGCAGGATCGCGCGCAGCTGGTAAAGCTCCTATAGAAGAACGGTGACTGTGCACACTCAGGTGTATGAAAAAAGTCTTTGGTCAGATATCTGTCGGGAGAATGAAAAAAATGATTACGAAATTCGATATACCGGTTCTTCTGAAGTGCAACGTGTCACAGTGAGGAAATCAACTGATCACGACATCAGTAGGAGATGTAGCAGCAGCATTACAGGTGGTATCCAGTGGCTCTGTGCAAGCATGCGCACTATGCATAAACTCCTACAAACCGTGCTGGATGGTTGTCCATACAAAATACCTTTGTGTAGGAATTGCTTCAAGGTGTCCTTCTAGCAAGACAAAAGATTGGTCTAGAATTTCTTGCTCGCATAGAAGTAGACAGTGAATGCACATGTAAAACTCTGTGCACAGACGAATCCAATTTCCATCTCCATGGACACGCCAATAAACAGAATTTCCAACTATGCGGAAAATTCACTCGTACATTAATCTGTAAATCTTCTTTCAGCAAAAGTAACTATGTGTTGCGGGCTGACAGCATCGTTCATCGTAGGGTCATATTTTTTTAAGATGATGGATCCTGCAGATCCTGTTACGTGTACCGTCACTGGTGAACGCTGTGAAAATTGTATTGGGTAGAATTTTTATTCAAGAGGTCCCCCTCACAGCACATTGCACAACCAGTGAAGCGACTGCTGTAGAGGCGTTTCGAGGTTTCGGAAATACTAGACTTATCAGCCGTCATTTCCTTACGGACTGGCTGTCCAGATCACATGATCTTCATCCATGTGACTTCTAGCTTTGAGGCTAATCGAGAGATGCTGAATTCAGTGCTGCCATTACAAACGTGGCTGAATTATACTCACGCACTCAGCAACGCATTCTGAACGTGACCCCTCAGTCACTGCAATCTGTTGTGGAACATGCCGTTCCTCGATTCCTGCTTGTGTCGGAAAACGATGCCCAGCATATTGAACATGCCTTTTGCCAGTCTCATGACAATTAGAGGCCGATTTCATTGTCAGTTTTTATGCGGTTTTTGTCATCACGATATTTAAAAAACGATGTATCTCTTTTCATTTGGTACGACCGTGCCGTGGTGGATGGGCTTAGCCAATTAACAGTGCCTCGCTTACGGCGCCATCCAGTGGTAAAATTTTCGTTAAATTATTTGTTTCCATAACGTTTCCCCTTTTTTCGACAATGTTCCCTTCAAATTAATCTTCGTTATCACCAGGGAATTTTTTAAAGCGTTTTCAAACTGTAAGTTTGTTTATAATCAACCCGTATATACTTGGTGCTCCTCCCAAGAGTAGTCAGGCATATATGAAATATCGTTTTTGGAATGTCTAACTGGAGACACGTCAGGCGCATTTCCTGAGGTCATTGAACAGATATATGAAATATCGTTTTTGGAATGTCTAACTGGAGCCAACCCAAACAAATACGGCTCATCACGTCTTTCATGCGACGCTGATTGTCGACGAAAAGCGCCCGCTTTTTCCCGTCAGACACAAAATTATCCTTAAAGCGGAATTTTATGTGCCCATTCGATAGAATGGTTTCAGATTAGTCTATTGCGACATTCGTTGCATCGATACTTATAAATAGCGCAATATTGTCGCTGCTGGAGGCGGACTGTATTTTCTTTGAATATAGGAACGGTGTAAGGTACAAAAGCTGTTCACATTACAGCGAAGGAGTGTGAGAGATGGAAAGGTCAGCATAGCCGATTACAGAGGATTCAATAGCTACTGTGAACCCAGTTGATATGGCGTCATTATTATTTTGACGTGCAGACGTAAATGACAGTTCGTTTCTATTGCTCGCTAAAAGTATTTTGTGGTAGGATCACCATGACAAAACGCAGCTGTGAATGAAATAAGCGGGACCAAGGCTCCAAAGAGCAGATGTGTGTTTGGAGATGTCATTTCTACAACAGAGCCTCACCGGCACAAACTGGCAGTGAATCGTATCTAACGTCAACGGTTGTTTCGCAATAATAGCTGCGATACACACGCATTACTCATCCATAGTACTGCGCGAAGGATCTGCATGAATACGTTGAAAGCAAGAGGCGGAACATTTTGAAAGCGGGGTACCTCGTGTAACACATCAATCATGCGTAGCGTGGGGTGGATCGTTAGCGGACAACAACGAAACGTTGCTCGCTCCGTCGTTATCTTTCACACGCTATGTCTGACACTGAGAGACGCCAAGGCTCTTATGTTTTGCAGTCCTACCTTCGTAGTTAGTTCTTTTATTCAAGGTACAAAACTATTACGTGGACCTCGAGGCCTGATCGCGGAGTTTCGTTTTCATTCATCTACCTTGTCACTCAGACAGAATTTCCGTCTTGTGCGATGAAAAATGGCTTGCTCTAAATGTGGAATGGTGAAAGTTCTTGCGTATGATTGGAAAAAACCGTCTCGTAATGTTCAAATACAGTATTATCTGTGTGCTGCTTGACACAAGTCACGGCAAATAAATGTCTGAACGTGACGATGCGAAGCGATATGTTATGGATAGAGCTCTCAAGGCCAGTAGTGGAGTAAGCTAATGGTAGTATTCGGTGAATTATGGGACCGAATAGCTCATCTGTAAAAGAGACTCACTATAGAATACTTGTGCGACCCATTCTTGAGTACTATTCGAGTGTTTGGGACCCCTCAGATTAAAGGAAGACATCGAAGCAATTCAGACGATTGCTGCTAGATTTTTTACCGATAGGTTTGATCAAAATGTTAGTATTACGGAAATCCTCTGTGAACAGAAATGGGTATCCTTGGAGTGAAGTTGACTTCCTTTTCGTGAAACACTACCGAGTGAGTTTAGACAACTGGCATTTGTGACAGAATGCAGAATGTGTCTGCTGACGCCAACGAGCATCTTCCATACGGGCCACGAAGACAAGATAAGAGAAAAAATGTTCAAATGTGTGTGAAATCTTATGGGACTCAACTGTAAGGGCATCAGTCCCTAAGCTCAAACACCAAATTATCCTAAGGACAAACACACACACCCATGCTCGAGGGAGGACTCGAACCTCCGCCGGGACCAGCCGCACAGTCCAGGACTGCAGCGCCCAGACCGCTCGGCTAATCCCGCGCGGCAAGAGAAGAGATATTTCGGCTCACAGGAAGGTGTATAGATGATCGTTTTTCCTCCATTTCATTTGCCACTTCATCAGGAAGTGACTAGCTGACACAAGGTACCCCCTCCGGCATCTATATGTACATTTTAGCTGTAACTTTTCTAATTATTCTCGTTTTGGTCATTTCATGATACGAATTCGAGAGAAAATAATATCTTGTGCGACTGTTCGAAGAACGTGGTTTTACGGGATTTCAATAATAAGATCGCCGTGATGCACACTGCCTCCCTTGCTCTGCAATTAAAGTTTGTTGGGCATATCGCAACGCAATCGTGGCGATTAAACGATCTCCAACGAAGCACACCGCTCTGTGTTGGTCTTCTCCATCTCTTCCCTTAAGATTCGTCCGATGAATATCAGTCTGGTATCTGCTTTTCTACCATTTGTTTTATGTGGTCTTTCCACCTAAGGTCACTTCGGATGGTTACTGTTAGATGTTTTACTGTAGACACTATGTCTAGCTATTTCTCGTCAATGCTGCAGTTATACATCAGTCGATTTCTTGTCCTAAGCATTGGCGATACGTTACATTAGTTTTCGTTCAGAGTCGACGGCCAGCCTCTGCACCATTCATCAGTCCTCTGCAGGTCACTCTGCAAATCAATACTGTCTTCCGGCATTGCTAATAGACAACTTCATCATCTGCAAACAACCTTAACGAGCTACCGACATTTTCTGCTACATCGTCATGTTGTTCTTCATTTCAAGCATCAGGCCTATTTTTGTTTTCCCTGTTACGGAACCCATCGCTTCCTCGGTCTTCCTCGACTTCTTATCACCATTGTCTTATATTTTCTTACCCAGAGAGGTAATTTTTCGAGATGTTCACTCCAGTTTCTCCTATTTTTATTGAGGATGTTAAATATATTCATTCTTCCTTAATTTCCGAATTTCGGAACCTGTCGCTTCTTGTGCGTCCATTTACTGCTCTAAGAAACCGCATCTCTGTTGCTCGTATGCGACTTTCTTGAAGTAATCGAACATTGGAACTGCCATTGTTTTGAAAAATTTCAGTCTCGTTTCTTTCTTCGTTTTATTTTTCAAACATCTGTTGATTGTTCCACATTTATTCCAAAACTTTCGTAATTTCTTCTCCATGTGTTCATCGAATTCATCAGTGATGTCACAACCTAAATAGTCGAAATATTTGACCTGTTCTATTATTGATCACAATTTTTGTCCGTATAGGGTATGTCTCTTTGGAACCCACAGATTTTTTTTTTCTAGAGTACTCTAATGGTACTCTTCGAAAACCTTATCTCATAAATATATTCCCCTTTGTAGTTCATCTTCGTCATCCGCCAACAGCGTGGCGTTGTTTACACATAAAAGAAAATTTAAGCGGGAGCTACTCTTAATCTTAATTCACCCTTTAAAAAACTCCTTCAATTTCCGAATTTCATCATCTATATAAAAGTTAAAAATTGTGAGCGAAATGCTGCACCCTTGTCCCATGCCTTTGTTTGTGGATCTAGGCTGTGTTAGAGCACCATTCAGACTAGATATAAAATAACAGTTGCGTGTTTGTCTAGAGACTTTAAAAGGTTTATTAGGAGATGTGGGCTCTTATTTTTCTCGTAATTCTCCACAGTTTCTTTCTATAAACATTATCGACAGCCTTAATAAAATCAATGAACGCTAAAAGAGTTTCCCTGTTATATTCTCCCGTTTTTCGATTGTTTGTTTCATTATATATACTGCATGTGTTGTCGATCTGCCCCTCCGAAATCCCATTCATCCTTCGCCTTATGAACTCTCAGCTATAACAATTAGCTTCTTCTTCCGTATTTTTGCATAAACTTTGTATGCAGTGTCACGTAAGCTGATTCCTCTATAGTTCTCGCAGCTATTGCAGTCTCATTTTCTAAATAGTGTATCCACTAAATGAATAAATCATACGAGACCTCTACCAGAAGAGACATAATGAAGAATTAGAGAAGAAAGAAGAAGCGTAAGAAGCAGAGAAGGAACGCAGAAATATAGAAACTATGGTTAAGAAAGCTGCTGAAGAAGTCTTTAGGAAAAAAATATGATTAGGAAAAAAAGTGTTAAAAATTTGGATAATAGAATTGGATTTAATTATGAGGGAAAAATAGACGCTTATGTTAAGTATCTCAATCAACCAGCAGAGCCGCATCATCAAATTTACAAACAAGAGAGAAGTGTACCAATTCGAACAGTAAAACGAGCTCGTCAAGAATCTTGGGATAGGTTTATAAGCCTTATATAAAACGATATTCACGAAAGGCAAATGATAACGTATAAAACAATGCAAATGCTAATCGAAACACAAAAAGAAGTTGCTTAGATAAATAACATTTACCAAGCAAAATCTGTAGAGCCTTACAAGATTTTGTGATATGAAGAATAAAATTGAAATAGGATGTGTAGACAATTTACGTATGAAAGAATTAAGAGATGTACTCAGTTCGACAAAAACACAAAAGCTACTGGCATGGGTGGTACAAAAACTGAAAGACACGCTACTACAAAAACAATTACTATATTTATTTAATACATGCTGGAGGAAGAGAGCTTTTGCAGAAGCATGGGCACAGGAAAACGTGATATCACTATTCCCTACTGTATTATTTATATAATGCTGTAATCAGTAACAGTCCTATCATACTTCCTTGGGGTACTCCTGAAATATTACCTTTACGTCGGTCGATGTTATTCGGTTAGGAGCGACGTGTTGAGTTCCGTCTATAAGATATTCTTGAATCCAGTCGAAAATCTGGTCAGGCACTCCGTAAGGTCGTATTTTTTTACTGAACGGTAATGCGGGACAGTATGAAATGTCTTTCTGAAGTCAAGAAACACGCCATCAACCTCAGCGCCGGTGTCTACAGCTCTGGCGATGCCATGGAGGAGCAAAGCGAGCTCTTTCGCAAGATCTCTGTTCGCAGAATCCATGTTGATTCTTATAAATGAGATTTTTCTTCTCTAAAAACGTCATGATTCTTGAGCCTAAAACGCGTTCCATAATTATACAACGGATTGACGTGAGCGATGTAGGCCTATAATTAAGTGCATCTGTCGCACGACCCTTCTTGAAGAGGGGAATGACCTGCGGTCTTTTCCAGTCGCTAGGTACCTTTCACTCTCCAGCAACCTACGATAAACTGCTGCTAGGAATGAAAAACATTCTTTCTCATTATCTCTGTAGAATCTCACAGGCATCTCACATGATCCTACTCAATTACCTCAGTGTCTTGCATTTCGACTTAAAACTATGGTTGAAAGGAAGGACCGTACTACGATTTTCGTAAGTGAAAAAATTTCGGAAAACCTAAATCAGTATTTTGGCTTTCTCTTTGTCATCTTCCATTTTGGTGTTATGCTCACTGGGTGATAAAATAGATGATTTCGACCTGCTTACTGATTTTATATAAGACCGTAAATTCCTAGGATTTTTAGTCAGATCGGTCGCCAGAATTTTACTTTGAAAGTGATTAAATGCTTCTTTCATTGCTCTCCTTACAACCATTTTGGTTCGTGCAGCTTTTGTTCATCAGCAGGGTTTTGATTTCACTTGAATCTGTGTTGAAGTTTTGTTTAGGTAATAGTTTCTAACATGGCTGTTAAACAATGGTGGCTCTATCGCGTCTCTTAAAATCATATTCGAAACATTGTTGTGTAAGAGATATCGAACGATGCTTTTGATTTTTTTCCCATTTGTGCTCCACATGGTCGCTCTCATCACCGAATATTTGATGCTGAGGACTGAGATACTCAGCAGTTTGTATCCTGACACTCTTCCTAACCAAAAATTCTTTCACACCTCTCTTAAAATTTCTCGTCATGCCCGTAGTCACAGACGCTATCACATCCTTCTGATCACT
This sequence comes from Schistocerca americana, assembly GCF_021461395.2. Lineage (NCBI taxonomy): Eukaryota > Metazoa > Arthropoda > Insecta > Orthoptera > Acrididae > Schistocerca > Schistocerca americana. Next base: position 265,661,186 of record NC_060125.1, on the reverse strand, counting down.
GATAATGTTCACTACGTCATTTAATTCGAAAACATGAGGAGTTTTTGTCACTAGGAATCTAAGAGGTTACCTTCACGACGTGACTCTGTCTATCTACTCGAAGTAATTGTCGGACAGCACTTTCGTATTAATGTCACACGAATCCCTGTCTGTGACACCGGTTTTGATCTCATAACTCTCCCTTTCTTTACCTGGCAAGTTGAAATCACCCCTATTACAACAGCATGATCGGGAAACTTACGAAATTGTACAAGTTCTCTCCGAGGCGCCCTACCACCACAACTAACGCAGGCCATCTATAAATGTACCCGATTACCATATTTGACCCAGCTATGAAGCTTAACTTAATCAAGATTAATCAACTTCTGACTTTGTGATATCCTTACTAGATATTGTATTCGTTACTGCAATAAAAACACCGCAAGCTTTGGCGTCTAACCTATCCTTACAATAAATATTCTGAATTTCACTCTCAGATGGTTCCTGTTTCAACCAATATCTTCTTCCTGTGCATTAGTACGTTAGTGAGAGATACTAATTCTAAGACCTTACCATAGATTCTCCTGCAGTTTACTAGCATCATACCAACTTTTCTTTTTCCTATGAGAATAATGTATCTGTATCTTCTGTTTCATCGGGCATTTCATCACTGGTCCAAAAATCCCTCTAAACTAAAAATTCCCCATGTGCACGCCACACATACTCCCCTACCCTAGTAGTGCCGGCACTGTAGCTCAGCGTATTCGGTCAGAGAGCCGGTTGGCTTCTGTAATAAAAAAAACTGAATGGAAAGATCAACTACCGAACTTGAACGGGTATCATGTGACGTCCGCAACGACCAAACACAACGATCAACAAAGAGCAAAATGAAAAAAAAAAAGTTGCCGTTGCCTCGTGTTGTCACGTTGATTGGAGGGGGCGGGGGGGGGGGGGGGGGGAGAACAAGGCAACCGCGAAAGACAAGTTGTTGACCTCGATGTGCGTAGATTGAGTTTATTTAAATTATTGTCAGATAAAATAGTCCTCTGCTGTACCTGGTCTTGTAAAGGCATACGCCGCAAGCTCGAATTGATTTCCGATGGACATAATTGTAATTTTCAGTTGATGCTATGGAATAGTTAGGCCGCACTGCTTCATAGAAACGAGAAAATATAGTGATGTGCTTTGAAACCAATTTTGACTGTGATTCGTATTCTGAATTTAGAGAAGTTAAGACGTGGTATTTACAGGTATTAGGAAAAACGTGGAAGGCAGTACCCACCAATGTAACTTTCTTTACGCACAACCCGTTTATTTAACAATTGAAACACGTATGTATTCAGTACCAGCGATGGCGAGGCATGACAGAATCTCTGACCAGAGAGTTATTTGTCGTTGCTAGTCTGCGCTTGACCGCGCGAGTGTTCAGTTGCACTCTGTCTGCAGTAGTAGTAGTCAGTCGGCAGCAGTTGTAGCGAGTGGACGGTTGTACTGAGCGGCCGTCGGCATGCGTCGTCGGCGTGCTGTTCTTCCGAATCTGGTCGGGATTGTGGTGGACGATATGTATTATTGTAGAAGGTAATGAAGCAGCATTGCGCTCAGCTAATAACTTATGTTAATTGTAATTAATTTGTTCAAAAAAATGCCCCAATAATAATTTTTCTATAAAGTAACTTTTTTAAAGAAAAAGATTCATTTTAAGTTAAATAATATTTCCTATGCATTTCCTCCAAGAATCAAAATTAAATGTAGGCCAGCATTGCACGGAGCTGTGCCGGAAATTTTTTAGATAACAGGAGATATAGATGCAGTTTTACTGAGGTAAGAATTTTCGCTTTTCTATTCAGAACACAGGGCCGAAAGTCAGCGAAGCTGCCCCTATAAAATTTGTCACGTTTAATTATTGCTGTTGAGATGTTACATTCAGTTCATGGTTCATTATTTAATTAATATTATTGTGGGTTTAATGATCAATCATCATTCCTTAATTTTTGTGGGGAGTTTACATTTGGGCCATGGGCCATTATTATTCTTAAATTTTGCAAGGAGGTTACACTTGGCTCATTTTCATAATCATTGACTTTCTAATTTTTTGCGGGGAGGGTACACAATATATAATCAAAAATTTGTTTTCTTTACAAATTAACAAATATGTGAACTGAATAAACTTTTCAGACGACATCAAGTGACGAACAACATGGCAATAATTACAAGGACTCAGAACTGCAGCCCTTTATCGAGTAAAACAGTGGGGTTCGCCCTAGACGAAGTTTCTCTTATTAAATGCCGTTCTGCAACACAAGAAAACATATAAGTAACATTGATGACAAGAGTGTTTCAATTACTCAAACAGATGAAGTAATAATTTTTTAAAATTAGGAAGCTGTATGTCGAAAGGTTCGGAGTTAAGATGCGCACCTATGCTTGAGGGTTAAACAAATTACGAATCAGTTATGACAATGATAAGGCTTGCTTCAAAGCGAGCAACCTTTTCATTTCAATCAGCAACCATGGTGCGACTGGATCCCAACCCGTGCCTTTGGACAATCTTACTCTGACTAAAGCCCTGGTAACATTTGGCTGTTAATATGTCAAAACTTAAACTGCTTGTCAGTTATGAATGCCGCTCTGAAGGAACGTTTTAAAATATTACGTATGAGCACTTACTACAAGAGAACTCCAGTTAAAAATACGCCAATAATAACCCGGTCTTTCAAAGACAGAAACGCGCAGCTTAGTACAACAGGTATTTCAGGTTATCACAAATGCCAATACAATAAAGGAACTGAACCGGTTGACATCTACATTTAACCACAAGATCCCTGTTTAATTATCGGCAAGCAAAGAGCTTCTGAGGACACAACCCACAGATACCAACTCTTCCTCATAGATATTGGCAATGGGGCCGCAAGAGGAATAGTCGATACTACGCTTGAGCTAGTGGCGCCAGACAGAACAGTCTACTAACTTAATGGCACCACTGCTCAGAAGTGTTTAGATGAAATGTTGGAGCGAGTTCCCAATTGTCTAAACGCATAAGTGGTCTGAGCTATCTTTAATAGGGGGCTGAAAGCATTTTTTATGAAAGCGACAAGCTGTTTATTCCGTGGAGTGCTGTTACTCGGTAACTGTGATGACGTTTGACAGTAACACCTATATGTGCTATCGTTCTTCGATCCGGAGTACACAATCAGATTTTACTTAATTCAGGGCTTACTTTGCTGTTTTTACGTGCAATTAGCCAGTGCATTTGTCCAGGCCCTTTTTCTCTGCTGCCTCATCTAGGTCGAAAACTCGTACCCAGTGTATCTAGGTTCTGGTGGGCCAGTTGGTCGATAAAATATCTGCCACCGAAGCATAGTAAGCGTCCCAAAGATAGGAAGGCTGCCGCACTGCCACAGTGCAGCGCACGTCTAATCTATGAAGTGGAACCCAAACTAGCGATACAGTCGCCGAATGGACTGAACTTCTGGTTTCTACCTTTCACTCCGTTACCCATCGGAGGACTCTAATTAATTACAGGTATTACGCTACAATTAGTGAGCTCAGCTTGCACACCACTTGCTGTGTTAGCTTCCTTCGCCAAATCAGGCAAACGCAGAAAGGAACCGAAGATGACCACATCCAAAGCTGCAGGCACCATTTGTATTTGTACCGACAAGAGGCACTATTAGCATTCAGTAGGCGCCTGCAGAGTCTCCTCCACATTTCGGATTAGAGCCCTTCCCCCCCCCCCCCCCCTCCCAAACAAACGGATTAAATGCGCTTTGGCGTTCTTTCCTGACCTGCTTGCTGGTTCCCCCGAACTCTGGAGCTCGGAATGAGCATCAAACCCGCTGAGCAGGATAATGAGCCGCTGGCCTAGTAGGACAGGCTGTCTGTGCTGGCTCGGAAGTGTTATCAACACCGGGTAGCACCTTGCACCTGTTGCTAAAGCTGCTCTTTCACATCCCGAAAATCGAGTGAACCATTCTACTATATGTGTACACCGACGACTGCTTGACAGGTCCTACCTGCGTTCACTGGCAGAGTGTGGCCTGGCTGGTATCGGTCTCGTTGGTGAAACGAATGAACCTCAACCACTAACCCGACCATAAGCCCATCAACCACACAGACCAGTGGGACAGGGCTGACCAATTTGGCGAATGAGCCAGCAGACTGGTAAACCTGTGTATGGCCTTAACGCGTAAAAGCGCCCATATACAGGCTAACCAGACTGCAAACCTTTTCACCAAGTGGGTCAGTGCCGACCCATCCTCCTGTGTTTGGGTGATGTACTTGCAGTCAGGACATTCGTTTAGGTGGGCTGGTTCTCAACCAACCTCATAATACCTGCAGTGGATTCTGATGCATTTTGGAATTCCTGTGTGATGGTCTGGATAAATGCCTGCCTATTACACATTACAACCCTCCTCCGCTGTCGGCGGTCTGTGTCAGTCAACAGACGAGGTCGACCTGTACGCTTTCTTGCTGTACGTGTCCCTTCACTTTTCCACTTCATTATTACAATGAAAACAGTGGACTTAGGGATGATTAGGAGAGTGGAAATCTCGCGTACAGACGTATGACACAAGTGACACCCAATCAATTGACAACGTTCGATGTCCGTGAGTTCTGCGGAGCACCTCATTCTGCTCCCACCTGTTATCGATCTAATATTGTATGTGCTTAGCATGCATTTGAAAATATTATGTACATCACATAAATACCTTTATGCTACCTGCATTACACATAGAGTTTTAGGAGGAATAATAAATATTTTAGAAGGTGGTAGTGTGGAATAATTAGAGTAAAACTTTCCAGGTAACATACGTCCAATCTGTATTGAATACAGAGGTACAGCTTGTCATTGATTTTGGGTGTTTGCGCTCCAATGGATGTGGGCTTACATATCACTTGTCACTTTTACTTTGAAGTTCAAGCTGTGAAGCATTGTTTCCATTTATATAACTAAATTTTTTGATTGCGACTGTGAAATGTTATATATTAATTGTAGTGTAGCGCTGATATGTGCCGCGCGTAGTCGCAGACTCTGAGGATGATTATAACGTATTTACGTACAACAGTTTATTATGGACGAGTTTATTACCACGGACTAGCAGATTCAAAAGTGTGTACACGTGCTGCCACTCAACTGCGTGTGACCGGTGCAGCGCCCAGGATTCATGTCACATTTGGATGTGGAAGACACCGCTCAGTTGAACGGAGAATTTCTACACGCAGAACATCTACACGCTGTTCATTAAGTTCATTATGATCGCGAATTCAGCACAGGAAATTTTCTTAGCAAGCGATCAGCAAACATTTTTCGAAGACTTTTAGGTTACGAAGATTATTTCCCTGTCCGTATCGCCCGATAGTTAGGTAGGAATTACTGCTTTGATTTGTGTATAATATGTCAAGTTTTTGACCTTAATGGGTTAGCAAAACAATAACGTAATATTTTTGCTTTTCTGACTAATAACACATATTGCACAGATAATACAAAATACGTAATGACTCGATCATGAGTTTAATATAGCACGAAATCTAACAAGGAAATTATGAATTTCCACATGAACAATAAACTGTTGGATACGCACACCTTTTTAAGACAACATCACATAGTAGGGGATCAGCCAATAACTGGAGAAATTTTCACCTTTTACGTGAGGCTATGATTGGTTAAACTACCTTTCTCTTTCCTTGATATTTTCTTAGGATTGTTCCAGATGTTTACTTCAGGCTGAGTGTGGTGAAGTGCACACGATTGCTGCACAGGAGCTAGGACAGCAGCCATAGCGAGGACGCAGGTGGGTCTTCCGTGCCGTCTATCGGAAAACGCTGTCGGCAGCGGTTCGCAGCTTGTGTTCTTATCCCTTCGATTGACTCTAAAACAAATAGACAGTGCTATTGTGAAAGAGACGTCTCTGTACTGTGACTTTTACACATAAAGATTGAGCTTCTGGCAGCATTCATTTCTCCCATAAGATTTCCAGCTTTTTTTTTTTTTTTGTATTCAAGAAAAGTGATATGAGTTTCATTTTCATTCGATGTGTCGCACTTCGTATCTGTACCCTGGGTATTATCAAACAGGAGTTTTTAATAGTCGATGTATTATGCCACAAAGATTCTGAGTACAAGCGATGTGATCATCGATTTCTAGAGTGGCAGTCACGAAATTAGACATCTCAAGGTCACACCCTCGTCCTGTAGTCCCCAGGCGCCAAGCATTGTAATCCACCTGCCTCATTCCTTTGTTGTCACATCTACACTGTGGACAGTACAGTAAGTCAGCGCCAGCTGAATGTTCAATGTTTCCGTGTGATGTCATGGAGAAACCGTTCGACAACGTGAAATGGTGAAAGATGTTCGATATCCTGAGGAAAAATAGGAGTAAGCTACAGGGAAAGACAGATAATATACAATATGTATAAGAACCAAGAGGGGAAAATATCACTGAAAGACCAAGAACGAAGTGCTCGGATTAAGAAGGGTGTTAGGACAGGGCTGTATTCTTTCGCGCCTGCTGTTACATCTATATGTCGAGGCAGCAATGACGGAAATAAAATAAATGTTCAAGAGTGGGATTAATATGCAGAGTGAAGATGATGACATTGCTGTCCTCACTGAAAGTGAAGAAGAATTGAATCGACTGAACGACCTAATAAATAGTAAACCGAAGAAAAACGAGGGTAATGAGAAGTAGCAGAAATATGAACAGAAAGAAATTTAAGAGCGGAATTAGGGATCACGAAGTAGACGAAATTAAAGAATTCTGCTACCTAGGCAACAAAATATCCAACGACGGTCGGAGCAAGGAAGACATAAAAACCGGACTAGCTCTGGCAAAAAGGGCACTCCTGGCCAAGAAAAGTCTGCTAGAATTAAACATAGGCCTTCACCTGAGGGAGAAATTTCTGAAAATGTACGTTCGGAGCACAACATTGCATGGTAGTGAAACATGGATTGCGGGAAGACCGGACGAGAACAGAATCGACGCATTTGAGATGTGGTGCTACAGAAGAACGCTGAAAATTGTGTGGAGGGATAAGGTGAGGAATGAGGGGTTCTCCACAGAATTGGCGAGGGATGGAATACGTGGGAAACGCTGACAAGAAGAAGCACAGGATTATAGGATATCTGTAAAGACATCAAGGAATGGCTTCCATGGTACTAGAGGAAGCTGTAGAGGGTAACAACTGTAGAGGAAGACAGAGACTTAAGTACATCCAGAAAATAATTGAAGACGTAGGTTGCAGGTGTTACTCTGAAATGAAAAGGTTTGCACAGAAAAGGAATTCATGGCTCCCTGCATGAAACCAGTCAGAAGACTGATGACTCAAAATCAATTTTCTGACTTGTTTCATGCAGCCCGCCACCATATCCTCTCCTGTGCCAACCTTTTCATCACAAAGTAAAAAATATCATGTGTTCACCCGTGGTTTGCGTTCTCCGTGGAACGGAGGATTGACATGCGTTTGGCAGTGAACGAAATACAAGAGCAAATGGCTCTGAGCACTATGGGACTTAACATCTGAGGTCATCAGTCTCCTAGAACTTAGAACTACTTAAACATAATCAACCTAAGGACATCACACACATCCATGTCCGAGGCAGGATTCAAAACTGCGACCGTATCAGTCACGCATTTCCAGACCGAAGCGCCTAGAACCGCTCGGCCACCGCGGCCGGCTAATACAGGAGTAACGGCCTACTATAGTGCTACTGTGGTCGGTTTACCTGAAGGGCGAAAAGAGGGTTGAAAACAGATTGTGGTAACGAAGGTAGTGAAAGTTTTTTAGTGACCTGGCCATCAGTGAAGAAGGTGGGAGTAATATAAATGTTGTTCGTAAAATGATAACAAAGTTCTGTATTTCCGAATCGACCGTAATCGGTATTAACAGTGCAGTAACATCTGCAGAATCTCTAGATGTGGAGTTCTGGGTTTGGTTTTTGAGTCGGAAAGTGTAATGAGGTATAAAAATTTTACTGTAATGATTAGACACTTGAAAGGTTCTATGCCTTCTGTCGCATGTCGCCTTTCATTTTCATCAATTTTATTAATGTTTTATGCCATTTCACGATGGGAATGGGCCGAATAAGGTTATTCTGATGAGAGTATTTCCACTAAGAACTGAAATTACTTTTCGCTTTATTGCTGTGCATGTTAGTGATTGTATATGGTCTTGCTCTTAGTTTTCTCTGTTACTTCCCCGGGTGACTTGTTGCACATTTAGAACACAATAAGTCGTCCCTGGAAACATCTTCACTTTGACACAGAGTCCTCAAATGAGAACACTTATTCGCAACCGGAACAAAGTCTTTGTTTGTTTGTTTGTCTTATAGATCACTCTTTTATGGATCTGAAAATAGTCAGCACACTTCACTCTCCTGTGGCTCCAGTAAGAAGACGTTTCAAATAGTCCTTTTTCCCAAAACACGCTGCAATTGTGTCAACTGGCAAATTCCTCATGAAAACACGGAACTCACTGGATGGTCTCAGATTTCTTAGAAGCCTCTTCAGGAAACACATTAGCACTGAACAACTACAATGCAGGACAACCATGACAAAGAAACTGACAAGAAACTACACAAAATATAAGAAATATCTGCGGCAATGAAAGTGAAAAGGAATAACTGCAACAAAGAAAGTGATAGGAAATGATTGCCACAAACACAATAGAAATAAACTTTGTAACAAAGAAATTAGTAAGAAACAACTTCAGTGAAGACATACATTACCCTTGAAAGTTAAAAAAATGTGTTTTTTAAAATAAAACCTGCCCAACATGAAAGTGGAAGCTCTCCTTTTCAGGGTACTAATCAACAGAAAAAAATCAAAATTTTAAGGATTGGCATTTTTGAAAGACAGACCTTTTCTGTAAAGTGTAAAAAAATTCAAAAGGCCACAGTAAAAGAACTTTGAAAGATCTCTCCAAATGGAATATACCATTGTAATCATAAAGCAATTATCTTTCAAATAAAAAATCCTAACAAAATATCTAGAACAGTTACAGAGATACAGCATTTTAAAAAATTGTCCGAAATTCGCAGTTTCAAAATGGTGCTCGCAGTGTCATCTTTGGAGACCAGTATCTCGGGGAGGGAATTTTTTGGAGAAAACAAAAAATACGTGTTTCTTGCTTACTCCTGAATTTTAACATATGTTAAATTGAATGACATCTTAGCCTATGAAGGTAACACCCTGCCTCAAGTGATACGGATTATGTCCTATATAGCAGAGGCATGTCTGGTCAACTTCGTTTGAGGCCAGTTGACGTCATAATGACCTGCACGAATTTGGAATGACCGGACGCTATTGGCGCGAACTATGTTCTGAGATAGTGTCCGGGAATTTTAGAATCAGCACTGAATGCTGATTCGCGGCTTTTCAAGGGTAGTGTGGGGTTGAATAGCGTTGGCTTCGCTCTTGCGTTGCGCGGCCACAGGGCATTCGGGATCTGATCTTCATCGGAATCGTACGGTCTAGCGACTTAGTCGCACTTTTTCGGAATCGTTGTGGAGCATGACCTAGGTCGTATTCCAGTTTCATTCTGCGACTTAAGACCCAGATTCTGGGTTTTCGCACCTTTACCGACAGGGCGAGTTTAGGCGGCTTTGCTGTGTCTCTTCCTGCAGATACATCCTCGTGCATTCAGGAGTTTCTCTGCCTCGGTCACGCGACGAGAACTTAGAATCCTCGGACAGCATTCGAGGCCACGGGTTGAAACAGAGTTGCTCCACAGCAGGAGTCGGCGCCTACATCATCAGAACGCTGCCTACCGACGACGTGCTGTAGGGTTCAGGACTGGTGAAGTACTTCGCAGCTCCGGCATTGTAGGACCTATCATTTTTATACTGAAGTCCTCAGCTTCAGCTTTGCTACAAGTCCACCTGGTTTGTTTCTCCACGTGACACCATTTGAGCTATCATTACTAATCGCGATACTGAATTATAGTCGTGGGAGTAATATTTGATTCATTAGAAAAAATGGAAATTTGTGGTAGATTCTATGGAACCGAACTGCTGAGGCCATTGGTCCCTAGGCTTACACACCACTTAATCTAACTTAAACTAACTTACGCTAAAGACGACACACACACCCGTGGCCAAGGGAGGACTCGAACCTCCGACGGGGGGAGCCGTGCGAACCGTGACAGGGCGCCCATGACCCCATGGCCACCCTGCGCAGCGATTCATCAGGATCTATCATTATCGTCAATCTATTTCATCAAAGAGAGTAAAATCCCCTTTTTCTGGAGCCAACTCTTCTTCTTCTAGGAGTTCAGTGTACCCTATCCTTTAGCCTACTGTTTGTATCGACAATAAAGTACCTTTGTTTTCTGATTTATAATAAATCTCATTGTAGCATTTAATCCGCATATCATTTCGTAGATAGATTCAGGATCCCATTTCCTGTTGTTTATTATAATCAAATTCCCTTCCTTTTCGTTAGTAAATTACGATTTTTATTAAATTATTGTGAGTGTGCACACCTTATTTTACCAATTAGCAGGGTCCACCATCAATTCTTTAGTTACCATTGTGCACACAATTAATTAGGTGGTAGGTAAGGAGGGGTCGAGTGCATGTCTAGTTCTCATGCAAAATTAGCCAGAATTAAAGACATACAAACTCTTCTCCACCCCCATGCATCGCATAATTACAGTTATTTTGGTATAGTTCATATCCGTGATCTGGGTCATGGATGCAATGATAAAGGGTCAGTAAGAGGTGTAAATGAAAACTTTTTGAGGCGACCTGTCGGAAATAAAATTCTGGTGGTGGTATACAAGTACATGTGCTCTGCCGCACACAGAGTCCCTCGTATATGAAATGCGTTCATATGTGACACAATACAATAAGCATGTCTGAGATGTTACCAAAATTAATTTCTCTTTGGAAGTATCTACAAGGTCCAAAGAACACAAAATCATCAGCGACGTTATTTTTTTTAAAGCAGTTGGAACATTTTCTCACCTCTTACGGTATTTCGTTTTTATCTGGGTTTTTTTTCCAAAGGCTGGAGTAAAAAATTTTTTTTTTCTTAAAAATTTCTTGTAGCGGTATTTTTTTCCCTTGAAGTATCGGGCGAGTATTTTCTTTTGGAAGGTACTCCAGCATGTTCTGTTCTAAGAACAGCAACGTCTAATACTTTTTCGGGTTTTGTACTAGCTTTTGAAATTATCACCAAGTGGCACTGCTGCAGGACGGTGAGATGACCTGGTTTCGTCACGGCCTCTTTACTACGAGTAGCATTGTCGTTGCTGTAATAATTTAGGGTGCGGTGTCGGGTGTTGGCTATGCTACTGAGCGGTCTGAATTAGTTTATAGAGAAGAGAGAGAAAGAGAATGATGAATGTTGGAATATTATTTCATAAACATTGATTTGACAAATTGAAGATTTGAAAGTAATGGAAATTTTTGGAAATTTGTGGTAAGACCTTATGGGACCAAACTGCTCAGGTCGTCAGTCCCTAAGCTTACAAAGTACTTAACCTAACGTAAACTAACTTATGCTAAGGACAACACGCACACCCAATGCCGGAGGAAGGACTCGAACCTTCGACGGGGGGAGCCGCGCAGAAAGTAATGTTGTTGCAGCAATGTTTGCTTGCGTGTAGCAAGGATGAGTTTCAATAACGTAAGGTTTTAAAGGAATTTTTCTTCATTGTTTTAGGTTAGTCAGTTTCATTCTTTAGTCATGATTAAATAATGTTATCAGTTCATATGGCAGAGTCGTATTTTAAATAAGGAGTAATTTTTGTAGAGACCATCATAATAGTCAGCTAGTGAATTTAAATATTCAGAATGTAGTTCTCTAGAAAAGTTGATTCTCTTTTCAATTATTTAGCAATTCTACCAGTGTCTCCTCACGAAGGTATATTTTCCGGTTTTGTGTGTTATCTGTGTCGGCTCTCGAAATCTTGAAATTTATTAAATAGTTGGTAGTGGTTAGACGTCGTTAACATTGCGTTTTTCATGTCTCTGGGACTGGTAATTGTCAGTTTTCTTTGCGAGAAGACGCCACTATTTACTATACTTAAAATTTTCCGTAAAACAGGGTACGCTGCAGAACTTAATATTTCATAGTGACTTTCTCTGTTTAACTTTGCGAGTTGTTATAAAGTTAATGTTAATTAATGCTAGCAGTCAAAGATCCCACGCAAATGTCAATTTTTCGTTCGATATTATTAAAAACATTTACGATCGCTGCTCAGGGCTGCTTAATGTAGCAATCGAAAATAATTAAGGTTCTCACAGTTTAAGCTTTGAATTAATTTCTGTCCACTGAAGATCCCCATCTCACTTCCCTTAATTCACTTAAAAATAGATTATCATTTCTTTTTAATAATAAAACTTTTCCCGTTAGCAAAGATAATTACTTTCAGATAAAGTGGAAGGTACTGCTGAAAATAAAGTTTTGAATATATTCACGGTATATAAGAATTTTCATAGTTAAAATCACAGACAACGTGATACAAGATAAGCTGAGGCAAAATGACAAAATGAGATCGAGAAACTGTTGTCTCTACTGTTTATAGAAATATAAAAAACAAACGTAGACGTACTATAACTTCCTACACCTAGAAGTTGTTAGTACATTACTTATTCTTTTGAAGTAGTTATTCTTAAAGAACTAACAATTATGCAAAAACTAGTAATGAAATTATTTAAAATCACGATTTATGGCCGTAAAATAGTGGCTTCACACGGCATTGCACTGAGCTTACGGCTAGTTGAGAAAGAGTGTTAGCGACAGACTGTGATATATACGTGCGTATGATAAACCCCTTCCCTCGAAAATTTCTCTCCTTCATAGCTCCTCTGTATTACTACAGACGACGCGTTACTGTTCCCACTTGTACTGAGACTGCAGTATAAGCAAGGTGCCTACTTGCTTCCACCGCCCTGAGTGGAAAACGCAAGTTCTAATAAATGTTTACCAACCTGTAATCTTCTATAGTTGTTGCTCCTGAGCGGGAAACAGCACGTAGGTCCTGAATCAGTTATCTTGAGGCGTTAATAAACTCTTAGTGAGGAACAAATATTTTAGAAATAATTAAATTTCCAGTTAGTTTGATTATACAGGATGCCGCCCTCCTTTTTATTGGAAGAACACGAGAAACTGTACAGTTACATTCCACGTTAGTGTTACAAATGATTTCTAGTCTTCAACAAAATAATGATCTGCGTATTTCCGTATTTCCGCCACACTGTTCCGAACTACATGCCCAACTAACCAAAAATTGCTAATAAAGTCTTAACTGACACCGACGGCGGTGGAAACCTTGTCTGTCTTTCCAGACTGCCAGTCCAGCATTGATCTTACAGTCACTTCGCCCGCCATCCAACTTAGGCAAGATCTGGAGATCTACGAAGTGCTTCGTCTGTCTTTCCGTTTAGCAGCTGTTTATTATTCTGCTGCATATAAATACGTGCCAAATAATGGAATGATGACACGCTATTGAGAGATTAATTTGAAATGCAAGAAAATACGCTGTTTAGTTTTTCTGCTAATAATAACAGAAGATTATGATTTTGGCGCGCAGCTTCCGAACGCAGCAGCCGATCGCGGAGAAGGACCGCTATTTAGGCGGTCTTTCTCGGGAAACCCGTACCGAGAAAACCATCTGTCATCGGTACTTCATGCCACATTACGTCATCTTGCCACTTCTGCCTTCTCAGCTGCTTTAAGAAGAGCTTCTCGTGCCCGAATATGATGGCTTCAAGGCTATAAATATTACAAGCGGAAGACAGTCGCTAAGACTGAGACATGATCTGCTAAGCGTAGTTGCATGTCCTTGTATTGCACTGCGTAAAGTATTCTTTGTTAATTTATCAACTTTGCTGATGACTTGTATTTTGTATGTTGCTCTCGTCGAGCAGTACTGTGTTTCGGTTATCACAGGCAAGCCAATTAGTCACGACAGTAAAACATTATCTGCAAAGTTGTGGTTTTCAAAATTAATACCCCTTTCAGCTTAGGTAAAGTTCAGTTTAGGTTTCATTTCTATATGCATACTGCCCCATTCTTACTGTGCAGTGTTACATTTGCGTGAGTATTATTCAGTGTTTGGAATTTTGTTTAGTAAGATCGAGTACGTAAATTCACAGGGCATTTTTAGAGAAAAATTTTGGTTACTTATTCTTTCAAACTTCGTTTGGTAATTTCATGTAACATTTTAATTCTGTTAGCTTTGTATGCTGAAATGTAAGTTATGCAGTGTGACGTCACGCATTTTAGCACTGTTCAGTGCACTATATAACATAGAATTTGAGGACAACCGTTTTATTACATAGTTTTACGTTTACTTAGAAAGTAATTAAAAATACAATTATATAGATTCGGATAGCCTGGAGAGTCATCTTTATCAAATAACATGTCCGTAATCACGCAACTTGTATTGTCCAGGATAACTACAAAGACACACAGACTAAACATAGGAAATCGTTCCAGGTTTAGTTCGAAACGAATGAAAATATTTTTGTTCAGAAAATATATAGTATTACCCGTCATATCACAGAGTCTCTTTACGCACTAAGGCTCTGGGTGATCTGATACAGGTTTCTGCCTCTTTAAAGGCTGCTCTTCAGACAACTGACGTGAAAATATAATTACGGCAGTCCGAAAAAAAAAACGGTAGCAGCAAGGAAAGAGTAGGATTTATCAGAGATAATTTTTGAAAAGTGAAACACAGTACCATAAGTACACAAGGTATACAGATGACAGATATACACAGCTTAACACCAAAAGGATTCCGAAAGAGAACGGAACGGCAGTCTCGATCTGCCTCAAAAAAGTGGCGGGTAACAACAGTAGATCATTTGATGAGTTTTGCTGGTAACTTGTAAAGAACTCTGCACGTTTAGGAAATAAACATGTTAATATTCGAGTGCGTACTCATTACCCTTTTGGAATGAAAAGAAATAAAAGTGGTGTGGTGGGAGCATTGGCCTATCACGTGATGTAAAGCCTTTGATACGCTGAAACGGAAGCTTCGTCAATGGAATTAAGACTTTGACATTCACATTAAAAATTTTTTTTCATAAATGTGTGATACTATACAGGAAACGATTTGAGCACGCGGACTGTTTTACTTGTTGTATTTGTGTTTTGTTAAGTCTCATAGTGCTCAGACCCATTTGTATTTGTGTTTGCTGCTAGTCATACTACAATACATTAAATACAGTAGAGGGAAAAAAACTAATTATTGACTGTTGTTATTACATTAACTTTTCATAAGAAATAGTAAGCGATGAATTTTGAAGTTTTTCCCATATCACTGGCAAAGAATACAACATAGATGGTAATCCAAAACAGTACGCAACCAAAGAAACAATCTAAACTTCAAAAGACACGAAGTTTACACATTTGTTACATAAAATTAGAGATTTTAACATCAATACTTCCGTTCTGTTAAACGTGAAGTAATGTATGCTTACCAGTAACAATATCCCTGATTTTGTGCTGATAAAAGACCTGTAATCTAACCTAATCTCTCCAGAGTGACTGTCTTTACGTAACATGAATTCACGGTGTGTGTAAGGTAACAAGTGTTTACTGTGAAATGTAGATTGTTGTTGCTGTTGCCTATAGCCAGGAGACTGGTCTGGTGCAGCTCTCCAGGCTACTCTCTCCTGTCGGCCTCTCTTCATCTCCCAATTACTACTGCAACCTACTTCCTTATGAATCTAACATTCCAGCGTCCGAGCCGTAGAAAGCCGGATTTGTTTCTCCTGAGAAGGACATCCTCGTAAGCAGTCACCGCCCGGAGATCTGAGTGGGGGACTATTTCATCTCCGGCATATTTCACCCAAGAGGATGCCATCACCACTCAACCATACTCCAGAGCTGCATGCCCTCGGGAAGAAGAACGACTGTAGTTTTCCCTTCCTGTCAGCCGTTCGCAGTAACGGCTCAGCAAGGCCGTTATGGTTGATGTTACAAGACCAGTCCAGTCAGTCATCCAGACTGTTCCCCCTGCAATTACTGGAGACGTTGCTGCCCCTTTTCAGGAAGCATACGTTTGTCTGGTCCCTCAATAGATACTCTCCGTTGCGGTTGCAGCTATGTAACAGCTGTCTGGATCGCCTAGGCACGCAAGTCATCTCGCCAATGGCCAAGTCCACAGCTATGGAGTGAGGGGGCGATGCAGGTAACAGGGCAAAAAATGTACTACTTTGGACGATCTGCGAATAAACCAGAACGGTCGCATATAAAATATCTTTATTATGCCAATTAGATGCCGTATTTGTACTTCATTTCAGTAGTACATACACTATTAGATCTGACGTTGTCGCGAACTTAGATTCAAATTCTATGCAAGTAAACCGATCAGTCAAATCTTGACCACTGCCAACGGTGAGATCGATTTCCACCTGTTGACATTTCGGGCACTTGACTCGATAATGACAGTGCATAAGCGGAGCAGTGGTGCATATGGAATGAATTCAGTGACGACACAGGCCAAAAATATTTTAAAAGATCCAGTGACTTAAATAACACTGACATAGGGCATCTTGTTATGCTCTGAGGCCTGGGAACGAGCATTCCGTAAACTTCAAAGAGGGTCGACTGCTTGGGTGCTGATATTGTGAGCACCTAGGAAAAGCGGTTGAATGATGGTGAAGCTGTAAGTGCATGATGCGTCCTCGTGTCGTAACACAATGTGCAATCATGGAGGACTGGAATGTGGTTGTAGGGGAGGGAGTAGACGAAAGGGTTATGGGACAATGTGAACTGGGCACTAGGAATGAGAGATGAGAAAGATTAATTGAGTTCTACAATGAACGTCAGGTTGCAATAGCGAATACTTTTTAAAAAATCTCGAGAGGAGGACGTATACTTTGAAAAGTCGTAGAGATACGGGAAGATTACATCATGATCAGGCAGAGATTTCGAAATAAGATACTGGATTAAAACGCGTACCCAGGAGGAGATACAGATTCAGTTTTCAATTCAGTGGTGATGAAGAGCAAGATGAAGCTTAAGACACAAGTCAGGAAGAATCAGTGAGCAAAGAAGTGGGATACCGAAATGCTAAGGAATGAAGAGATACGCTTGAAGTTCTCTGAGGCTACATATACTACAATAAGGAATATCTCAGTAGGCAGTTCAGTTGGAAAAGAATGGACATCGCTAAAAACGGCAATCACAGATGGTGGGAGAAAAAAACATAGGTGCAAAGAAGGTAAATGCCAAGAAACCAATGGCAACAGAAGAAATGTGTTACACGATCGGAAGTACAAAAATGTTCAGAGAAATTCAGGGATACAGTTATACAAGTGACTTAGTAACGAAATAAATATGAATCGCCGGGAATCTAACGTGAAATGGATGTGTGGAAAACGTGAAGTACTTGAAAAATAAATGATTCTTGAAGGGACCGACTCACCGTATAGAATAGTCAAAACAATTTTCGGTGAAATTGAAAGCAGGGGCGGTAACACTAAGAGTGCAACGGTGGTTTCACTACTAAATTCAGAGGAGAGAGCGGATGGGAGGGAATTGTACACTGATGGCCTCTATGGAGGCTGGACTTGTTTGATACAAGAAGAAACAGGAATCGGTAGAGACAAGACCGTGGCTCCAGTATTAGGACGAGGTTTTAAAAGAGCTTTTGTAGACTTATGATCAAATACGGCAGAGCGGATGGATAAAATTCCATCAGAATTTCTAAAATCTATAGGGGATTTGGAAACATAACAACTATTCACGTTCGTGAGTAGTATATACGAATTTGACGATATCATCCACAAAATGCCGAAGACTGCAACAGCTGACAAGTGCGACAAATATTGCACAATCAGCTTAACAGCTCATACATCCAAATTGCTGACATGAGTACTGTACAATGAATAGAAAAGAGTATTGAGGATCTGTTAGACGACAATGAGTTAGGCTTTAGAAAAGATAAAGGCACCAGAGGCGTTTCTAACAGTACCGCAGGTAACTGAAGCAAGATTGAAGAAAAATAAAGACGCGTTCATAGGAAATGTCGACCTGGAAAAAGCGTTCGACAATGTCAAATGGTGCAATATGTTCTAAATCCTGAGGAAAACAAGCGTAAGTTATAGGAAAAGACGGGTAATATACAATATGCACAAGATCCAAGAGGGAACAATAAGACGGGAACAGCAAGAAGGAAGTGCTCACATTAAAATGGGTGTAAGACACGAATGTAGTCTTTCACCTCTGTTCTTCAATTTATATAACGAAGACGCAATGATGAAAATAAAACAAAGTTTCAAGAGTTGAATTAAAATTCAAGGTAAAAATATATCAATGACAAGATTCGCTAATGACATTGCTATCCTCAGTGTAAGTGAAGAAGAATTACACGATATATTCAATGAAATGAATAGTCTAATGAATACAGGATGTTGATTGAGAATAAATCGAAGAAAGTCAAAACTAATGAGAAGTAGCAGAAATCAGAAGAGAAACTCAACAACAGGGCATCAGGGTTTGTGAACATCACGAAGTAGACGAAGTAAAGGGATTCTGCTTCCCGGGTAGCAAAATAACCCATGACGGATCGATTAAGGAAGAGATGAATGCAGACTAGCACTAGCAGAAGGACATTTCTGGCCAAGAGAAGTCTACCAGTATCAAACAAAGGTCTTAGTTTGAGGAAGAAATTTATAAAATTGTACGTTTGGAGCACAGCACTGTATAGTAGTGAAACATGGACTGTGGTAAAACAAGATGTGGTGCTACAGAAGAATGTTTAAAATTAGGTGGACTAATAAGGTAAGGAATGAGGAAGTTCTCCGCACAGTCGGCGAGGAAAGGAATGTGTGGAATAGATTGACAAGGAGATGGGAGAAGAGGCAGGATGACAGGACGTCTGTTAAAACACCAAGTAAATGTTAAATTTGTAAAAATTGTATCCTGGAATGAAAAAACATGTGCGTATAGGAAACGGAATTGTATAATTGCATAATAGTCTTCAGCCATGAGTCTCGCTTTGAAATGAGCACCAGTGACCATCAAAAACATATCTGGAAACCCTCCAGACGGGCGTGGGATACCAAGCTGGGTGTGGCCCGTCATACGGCCTGAGAAAGGGGAGTGATGGTCTCGGATGGCACTTCTTTTCATAACAGGACCCCTTTCGTTCTCATCCGCCACACCCCTTGAAGCACAGCGGTACGTTGAAAACATTCTACGCCCTGTATTGTTGCCCTTCATAGTGAGCCAACCTATGCTTACATTTCAACAAAATAATGCCCGTCCGCACACGGCGAGATTTCACTGTTTCTATTCGTGCGTGCCAAACCCTACATTGGCCAGCAAGGCCACTGGATATCTCTCTAATTGAAAACATTTTCAGCATTATTGGTACGGCCCTTCAATCAAAAGTGATTTGAACTATCCATCTGTGCCATCTGTACAGAATAGGCACAATTTCCCTCAGGAGGACGTCTTACATTTCTTTCAATCAGTACCAAGCCAAATAACTGCTTGAATAAGGGCCAGATGGGGACCAATGTGGTACTGCCTTGCACAGTGAGTGATGCTGCGTCTTTTGAATAAATCGTCCACTATTTCTGAAAATGTGATCATTTGTTTATCTGTAGATGTGCATCACATTTACCGATTTCCACCCCATTCGGGTAATTCCTTCAAGGTAATATGTTAGTTTTGTCTTAAACTGCATGTTTATTAACGAACCTTTGCATTTTTGTAATAAATTTAACTTTAGTGTGAGCTTCAGTTTCATTCTGTACTTAGATGAAAAGCTTTTTTAATACATATTTGTGAACTATGGACCCATGTCATCATGTTTGTTAGGGCCACCACTGTTGTCACTCCAGATTGCTGTAGTTCCCGACCATGACTTTTCATCACTTCATTTTACATGATTTCATGGGTGGGGCGGTCAGTTTAATGATTAGGTCTCCAGTTACAGGTCTCCCCTGCATCATAGGAATATAATGATAACACAGCCGTAAACTCACAATGGGAACAGCAATTGAGAGAAAGGCGAGAAAGATGAGGAAGATGCCGACAATTTTTCTGTGCCTACCAGTAATAGGATACAGGTGCTAGAGTTGAGGGGAGAGGAGCCTCAAGATGGTGTAGAGGTAGGACATGAGCAGCAGACTGTGGGTTGAAAGACAAAGAATATCACTAATGTTAGGAAGAATAGAACACTGCTGCTAGGTGGCACTCATGACAGAGAAGTAGCTGTCTGTTACTGAAGAATTTACGGTAAGAGTATCAGGTCACCAGCATTTTAAAGTCGAGTGTTGGGCTGAATCTGGCGATTGATGGTTTAGTACCTTCGTGCAAGCAAATAAAAGAAACTGTGATGGTTAACAGGAAGCTTCGTGTTCCAGTTGACCTTAAACCCTACTTGCCAATGGCTACAGATTGAAACTACACGTGATTATCTTGTTTAGTACGAAAATTGACTCATACTAATGATTTGTGGCATACAAAATATAATTTCGAAACACACATAGACACTTATCGTGAACAAAGATTCAAGCAATCATAGCTGTATAACATCAGACAAGAAACAACTTACAAACAATAGAGCATCCAAAAAGCATGAGCTACTGTATTAATCTCAAAGCCAGGCAAGGAGCCAAAGAGTGCCATTCAACACAGAGCCGAAGCAGCCAGATAACTACCAGTAAACACGATGGTTCCGCCATCACACCGTTAGTTAGTCTAAGGAAGATGGTTTCGCGTCGTTATCACTGGTATACAAAGTGTTAATCGAGCTGCCCAGCAGGTTGCCTAAGTGTTCTTCGTATACGACGTGCACTGCGACCGATTAATTACTCCCTACACTACGGTCGCAGGTTCGAATCTTGCCTCGGGCGTGGATGTGTGTGATGTCCTTAGGTTAGATAGGTTTAAGTAGTTCTAAGTTCTAGGGGACTTATGACCTCAGAAGTTAAGTCCCGTAGTGCTCAGAGCCAGTTACTTCCCTAATGACTATGAGTGGTGAAAATATAAGACTTAAGCCTTTACCTCTGTTGAAATGAGCCCGTTCTTGGAGATCCCCCAGCTCGCTCTGATCGTCCATGATCCATAGCGCTGTAAACAACGGCGCTCTGGTTAATGCCGGGTCTCTTGACCTCAAGAAGGCGTTTCACGCTGCCCTGCATAGCCATTTAGTGAAAAAATACGAGCTCACCGTTTATCGGACCAAATTTCTCACTGGATTCCTTGGAGATGGAACCTGACACGTGTAGAGATAATTTCCCACGGACGTGTCATACGACCATACAAGAAATCCATTATTGTACAACTACACTATTAATGACAAATTGCTGGAAACAGTATCCACAGTAAAATATCTAGGAATAACCATCCGGAGCAGCGATAAGTGGAATGAGCACATAAAAGATGTAGTGGCAAAATCAGATGCCAGACAGGTATTTATAAGATGAATCTTAACTCACCGACGAAGGAAATACCTCGCATCATGGTTGTTCGACTGATTCTAGAATTTTTTATCAATTAGGGATCCTTACCAGGTAGGACGGATAGAAGAAATAGAGAAGATCCAATGAAGATCGGCGAGTTTCGTCACGGGTTTGTTTGGATAGCGCGAGAGCGTAACGAGACACTCAACAAAATCAAGGGGCAGACGTTACAAGAGAGGCGTTTTGCATCACGGAGCGATATACCGTTGAAACTCCGAGTGAACAGTTTCCAGGAAGAATCGGAAAATATGTTGCTCCCTTCAACATACATCTCACGAGATAACCACATCGGGAAAATTAGAGAAATTAAAGCTAATACGGAGGCTTACCTACGATCATTCTTCACACGCGCCATTCGAGAGTGGAACAGGGAACGGGAGGATCTGAAGCGGGAATTAGTTAATGCTTCCAGAAATACCCTCGGCCACACACGGTTAGGTGGCTTGCGGAATATAATATAGATGTAGAGGTAGATGTAGATCCTTTCGATTTCCAGGGTTTCCAGGGTAAATGTTACGTTTGTTGACGACCACGTAAGTGTTGTTAAAATGCTACCGTTGGGAGAACACTGCTATCTCAGTCAACGTGTGTGTAGCTTTCTTGCTCTTTAATCACCACCACCATTATCATTATTAACATAAACGTCATGGAATAATGCTACTGACCTCTTCCACGTTAGAATCCTTCAAAAAAAAATTTTTTTTTAATGTAGTGAATATTTCAGTTGCATCTGAAACTATCCTGGAAAGCAGTCATAGAAACCATTTTCGTTATCTGTATCGGTATAAGATTTTCGGTTCGGTGTGAACTTTTCTTGAGAGATTCAGTAAGATAAATGTCCACTGCTGTACAAGAAAATAACTATGATGCGGTTGCGTCTCCAATCTCCATTTCGAGCTCTTTAAAGTATTTCCGTATTTCATTGTCCTCCTAGTTTCACCTAACTTCTTACTGTTGCAACCGTGCGTCACTTTATAAACGCCGGTATTGTGGAACTGATCACGTGGAATTGTGGTGGGCCTAAGACTGTTATATTTTGTAAGTTTTATAAAGTTTCTTATTAGAGCTTTTCTGTATGGTCTGTTAACTAGAAGACCCACGGTAGTTTCATTTGTTGCACTTTTCGTGTAACTTCGTCAGAAATAATGTTAAGGAACTGCCTTCACAGTCGTTATCCGTCAACTTTTCGCTTAAACAGTCCAACGCTGATACCTTCTAATAACCTCCCTGTCCAGTCTACTAGGCTCAAGAATGGATGGCTTTCTTTTTTGCGCACTCAGTAGGGCTTCGTTCTGTACAATACTCTCTGTAGAACTATTTTCGTAAGTTACCTTCCGTGGAATTCTGTCTTCACAAACTTCATCAGCGTTTCTCTTGTGAAAACCAATTCCGATTCCTATTGTTGGCTGCTACTGTCGCAGGTTCGAATCCTGCCTCGGACATGGATGTGTGTGATGTCCATAGGTTAGTTAGGCCTAAGTTGTTTTAAGTCTAGGGGACTGATGACCTCAGATGTTAAGTCCCATAGTGCTTCGAGCCATTTGAACCATTTTTTCCTATTGTTGTAGCCACTGATACAAAAAGCTTGAGAAGATATTGCCTCAGTTTAAACTGTGAGATGGTGTGAAAAGGCGTGGTGTTAATATCACGTGTGTATACTAAGTGTCCTACAGTCATTACTCTTTTGTTTCTTTTTCCAACTGTTGCAACTCAAACGCGCAATTCGGCGTTCGATACAGGGTTCGACTTCACTGACCACAGCTGCGTTCCGATAGTGATGGCGACATCTCACCTGCCTGTGATGTAACTGGGCCCCAACACGTTTGTTTTCCGTTGCGCGGAATTACCGTCTAACTGGCCTTACTGCGAAGTTTTACGTCCCACGTGTGAAACTCGCGGCGGCTCAACCTCAAGTCACCATAATGAGCAGAGCGTGCTGCAAGATACAGCGCGAGCGCTTTCGCATTCTGTGAGTTGCGGTTCCAACACGGTTAGGTCGTTCTTCGGTGGTTAGCGTGAGGAAAACTTGCGGCCGCCCGAAAAACATCATACTGCTACCCACGAACGTTTGCTCCGCCGCTTTTGTTGCAATCTGTACAGCCGTTACAATGCCATCGAGAACAGCAGCTTCTTTGCTACACGTGTTTGTTCTTATTGCAGTTGTTGCTGTGGTCTTCAGTCTTAGACTATTTCGCTGCAGTTCTCAACGCTACTCAGTACTACGCAAACCTCTTCACCTCCGAACAACTAAAGCACCTTATATCATCTCCTGGTCTCCCTCTACAATTTTTTCCACTCACACCTACCTCTAATACCAAATTTGTGATTCCTTGATGCCTCAGAATTTCTCCTTCCATCTGATGTCCTCTATTCGGTACTTTCTCTTTTGCGACGCGATTTATCCGTATAATCTTCACCAATTTTCTTTAGCACCATATGTCAAGAGATTCTATTCTCTTCTTGTCTAAACTGTAGTTCATGTTCCACTTCCATACAATATCATACCCTAGAAAAATACCTTCAGAAAAACTCCCTAACACTTCAGTCTTCAGTTTATACTCGATGTTAACAAATGTATCTTCTTCCGAAACATTTTTCTTGCCATTGCTAGTCTACGTTATATATCTTCTCTACTTTTTCCATCTTCAGTTATTTTGCTGCCAAAACAACAAAACTCATCGACTGGTTTTAGTGTCTCATTTTCTAATCTAATTCACTCAGTATCGCTTGATTGAATCTGGCTATATTCCATTACTTTTGTTGGTGTTTATCTTATATCCTTCTTTCAAAACACTGTCCATTCCGTTGAACTGCCCATCCTAGTCCTTTAATGTGCCTGACAGTGTTTCAATATCATCGTCAAAATACAAAGTAATTATGTCTCTCCGTTGATCTTCAAGCACTTCTCCAAATTTTTCTTTGTTTCCTTACTGTTTCATGAGTAACCAGACTGAATAACATCGGGGCACGCTACAACCCCTCTAAACCACAGCTTCTTTTTCACACTCTTTGGCTCTTATAATTGCCGTTTGTTTACTGTTTAAGTTGTAAATGTCCTTCAGCTACCAGTATTTTACCCCTGATACCTTCAGAACTTCGAAGAGTGTATTCTAGTCTAAGCTTTCTGTAAGTCTACAAATGCAGGTTTACTTTTTTCTTAACAAATGTTCTAAGATAATTCGTAGGGAAAAGTATGTGTTTTAGTTCATAGTCACAGTCTGTTTATTTTGCCTCCTAGCTACAGGTTTCGGTACACAGTATTCGACACACCACTTGGGAACTGTTCAAATGCGTGTGAATTCCTACGGGACCAAACTGCTGAGGTCAATGGTCCCTAGACCATTCGTCCATCCCCTGCGATTGCTCTTTTTAGAGACAACCATTCCTTATCAGCTGAGCTTTCTATTAAACTAACTTAAGCTAACTTATGCTAAGAGCAACACATACGCTCATGCCCGAGGGAGGACTCGAACCTCCAGCGGGAGGAGCCACACTATCCGTTGAATGGCGCCTCAAACCACGCGGCCACTCCGCGCGGCACATGGGAACTGAACGTGACGACGGCTTTCCAGGGAATAGTGTGGGGATGGTGCTGTGTACCGGAACCGGTAACTAGGAGGCAAAATAAGTAAAACGAGATAACTGATTAAATCACATACTTTTGCAGTATTGTATTCAGACGGTGTGTCTGAAATTTGTAATAAGTCAGAGGGTCAGTACTGCCTTGCGTATTCCTACATTTCTCCGGAACCCAAGCGGAAATTATTAGAGAATGGCTTCTAGCAGTTTTTCCATTCCTCTGTAAATAATTGTGTCAGTATTTTGCAACCATGGTTTATTATGGTTTGGTAATGTTCGCACATGCCAGCACCTGCTTTCTTTGCAACCGAGTTATTAAATTCGTCATGAGCTCTGAGGGTACTTCTCCTGTCTCATACATGTTGCACGCCTGGTAGAATAGTCTTTTTTTAATTTCTGACTCTCTCAGGGATATCATTAGTTACGAAGGAATGTCTACTCCACGGGCCTTGTTTCGACAGTCTTTCAGTGCTTCGTCAAATTTTCCTCGCACTATCTCCTAGAGGCGGGTCAACGGAGGAGGACTGGAGCAGTGGTGATGGAACTCCGAGGACCGATATCTGGTTACAGACTCTTTGACCGGGTAAAGAATTGAAAAATCAATCAGAAATGAAGTGGGAATCAGAATCATACTTCAGAGAACAGAGCAGTACAGAAAGAAATGTCACGAGTACCTTCAAAGGACGCCATGTGAACGAATACCTAAATTTATATACAAACGTACACCTCAAAGGAAAAAAGCTCCAGTCTATTTGATATAGAAACAGAAAATAAGGCTTCAACTGAAATTGGATATGATGATGATCTTTATCTCCTCCCTCTTCCCTTTGTCTAATATTGCTTTCAAGTTCATTTGCCTGGTATAACCCCTCAACATGTTCCCTCCAAATTCTACATGTTCCTTCCTTTCAGCTTTCCCTTCATCGCTTAGTACTAGTTTTCCATCTGAGCTCTCGATATCCATACAGCTGCCTCTCTGTTCTCCAAATACCTCTTTAACTTTCCCCTATTCATAAATGCTTGTATAACCTTGCATTGGTGCTCTAGCCATCCCTGCTTAGCCATGTCTCAGTCTCTGTCAGTCTCAGTTTTAGACCTCAGCATTGCATTTGCCCTGTCTCATTTGCTACGTTTTTATATTTTCTCCTTCCATCAGTTAAATGCAATATCTCACGTGACATTCATCTCTTAACACTACATATCCCTCTTTTACTATATTATTTTCCCCTATGTCATTCTATCGTTCCCTGATGTTCCCAATGAAACTGCTACCTGTATCGTTAAGACACGCAAGGCACTCTTGCCTCAAGATGATCCGTGGTTCACGGAGGTTCTTCGTTCTTACGATATGAAAATAAAAATTTTGAATGAGTGACGAGTTTCAGAAATAATTGTATCTGCCGAGGGTAAACACTGCAAACGTTGGAAGATCGTACGCAATACCAGCTCCAACATGAAGTTAACATAATCAGAAGTAGCCGCCAACTGACGTTCACCGTTGTAAAAAATTTCCCTGCATCCTTTTCCTCGTATTACATCCTGCAGCATACACATTGATGCTTTGGTATATTACCTACCCGCATTTCTTTAGGTAGTTTTCGTATTAGATTATGGAACCTGTCAAAGAACTTAGCTGATCTATCTACTATCTACTAATACGAAGACTACGTTGAAGGTTAATAAGAGAATCAGTGTGGAAAAAAATGGGATACTGTGGAACTAAAGTATGATGAGGTGTGTCTGAAGTTGTATAGGACTGTAGATATTGTGATAAAGGATACCACAATAGAAAGCTCAGCTGAAAAGGAATGGTTGTCTCTAAAAAGAGCAATCGCAGGGGATGGACGAATGTAGGTATAAAGAAGGTACCTGCTAAGAGACCTAGGGTAACAGAAGAAACACTCCAATTGATCAATCAAAGAAGAAAGTACACAATTGCTTAGAAAAATACAGGAACAAAGCAATGTTCACAAATGGTTCAAATGGCTCTGAGCACTCTGTGACTTAACTGCTGAGGTCCTCAGTCCCCTAGAACTTAGAACTTAGAACTACTCAAACCTAACTAACCTAAGGACATCACACACATCCATGCCCGAGGCAGGATACGAATCTGCGACCGAGGCAGAATAAAACAATGTGAGTGACTCGGTAATGAAATAGCTGGTGCACAGAAGTTACGGCGTGATGGCTGCTAGAACACTGTGAAAAAAGTGATAAACAAGTAGTCGTCGGAGAAAAGTGAAAAAAATCTTCGGTAAAATCAAAGGAAAGGGCGGAAAATCTATGAGTGCCATGGGATTTCCACTGTTAAACACACATGAGAGAGCGGATAACTGGAAAGAGTGTACTGATAGCCGCTGCGAGGGTTAACGTTTGTGTGATGATGTGACGGAACGAATGGGAGTCGGCATGTAAGACGTAAGAGGTTTAGTACGAGAGTGAAGGTTTAATGGATATCTGGAATACTATCCAATAAGTAAGTCGAAAGATATATATAACCTTTCTTTGGAATTTATGAACTGTGCATGGGGGCTTAATTATTTAGAATGCAAATATTTTTAATTTTAGTAGCTGACTGTCCGGTTACGCAGTCTCGTAACCGGTTGGCCCTGTCTGGTATTAGTACGCAATCTGACTGCATAGAATAACAACAAAGAACGAAAGAAAACTTCTGTTCACACAATTAATTAATTAAGTCCCCAGCAACTATAAAACCTACGAAACAGCAAGGCACAAGTGTCGCTGTTCTGTATGTGGAAGTGTGATTCAACGTACACATCTGGCACGGTTCTTCCTCAATAAGACCAGATATTTTAAACACCATTTATACTGAAATAATTAAAAAAAACAGAAATACTATAATTGCACATAGAAACCAGAAATGCAGTCTAATACAAGAACACGAGCCAGATGCTTTGTTGACTGAACCTGTGACCAAGATTCATTATTGTTTAAGACATTGAAATAATAAAAAAAGGAATTTTTTACCTTTATATATATATTGTCGAAAAGCACACTCTGATCATTACGGCATCCCCAATCCAACAATATCTGGTGTCTAGCCCATCAAAACAATATGACAACATCTGAACAAGCACTCTCCATGGGAACTTCTCAACAACGACTCACCACTGCCACATCTCAATAAGCACTGCCTACTGCTACTTCTCAATAAGCACTCTCCACTACGACTTCTCAGCAAGCACTGCCTACTGCTACTTCTCAATATGCACTCTCCACCACGACTTCTCGATAAGAACTCTCCACTACCACATCTCAACAAGCACTCTCCACCACGACTTCTCGATAAGCACTGTCCACTACCATATCTCAACAAACACTGCCTGTGGAGGCGGCTGAATAATACTCTTTGGCGCAATCTCTGGCGCTGTGGCTCAGTGTAGCCACCTTTCATATGCCCCTCCTCCACTGGCCAGAATTTGATGGTATTTTTGCCAGCATTGGTGGTGAAAATACCACCAAATTCGTCCATAAAAAACACAGACAAAAGTAAAAGATAATATTAATAATTAAATATTACATAACTAGATAAAATTTTGGCTTTGCACTGACCCTTCAATAACTTAATATATAAAATACAGTAAGTAATACAAATGCTTGCATACATGTGGTTTTACATTATAGTTTACACAAGTATCATTCAATCAATGGCACCAGCAATGTCAAATAGGTGTAGGTAAGAGTCTCATAACATTTCACAAACAGTAAATATACAAAAAATCAGTTTATACAAATATTCACATAAAATCTTGTCAATATATCAATAAAAAAGTAGTTGACAGTTCCAGCAGTAGCACCCAGCAATGGTCAACAGGTGCAAATAGCAGTCTCATAACATTTCATCAGCATTAATTAAACAGCTCCAACAGTGGCACCCAGCAATGGCGAGCAGGCGCAGACACCAACAAGTGACATTATGTCAGTAGAAGCAGTTCCATCAGTGGCCCCCAGCAATGTTGAACAGGTGCAGACACCAACAAGTGACATTATGTCAGTAGAAGCAGTCCATCAGTGGCACCCAGCAATGTTGAACAGGTGCAAGCACGAACAACAGTTTGAATGCACACACAATTGCTTTTACAAAATTATTATCAATGCTCTTACATTAAACATACAATTTATAACAAACACACAAATGATATCAGATAATTGTCATATTAAATATTACAAATACACAAATATCAGTAAACCTATAATATTTATGGGTGTCAGTGCAAGCCACAACAAACATGTAAAATAATATTTAGGAGATAGGTCGGTACCAATTATTTGGGATTAGGAAAGGAAAACACACAAAACACACTCACTCATCTTTCATCCACATTAAGTACTACCGTGTAATTGAATAGTGTTCACTGTGTAAATGCAATTCTGTCAAAGATTTGATGATCGACATGTGTATCAAGTAGTAGTGGCAGCCGTGTGTAACAGTCAATAATAGTTAGTCAACGTCGTAGTCAACATGTCAAGACCAATGTTTGCCAAGCCAAATCAAATGTACGGTTGCTGAACAACTGTCAGTGTGCCAAGATTTGCAAATACTTCCTCTCTCCAAAAAAAAAGTATATACTGCTTAGTGACTTAACAAAGTGTGTGTGTAGACAATCTTCCTTCTACTTGAGTGTTCTAGTCTGCCATCTTCATCCTCCTTGTTCCATATAAACCAACAAAAAAAAAAATATGCTCCTCACTTACTTTACCTCTTATCCACCAAAACTCCAATAATCATCAGCATCACATAATCTTAATATTTCAATAATACCTCTTACGTCGATAAATATAAACATCATCAATATCATTTACCTTACCTCTTGTACACCAAAACTCCAATAATCATCAACTTCACATAATCTCAATACCTCAATAATACCTCTTTAATACGTTGATACATATAAACCGCCTTCCATAACAACTCTTTCCTCTAGTCAGTCTCCTCGAACAAGTGCAGATAAAATTCTAGTGCAAACTTCAATTCATTATCCCCTACAATCCGAAGACACAATGTCCACACCCAACCTCTGTGTAATCCACCTGAGCCAAATCTTCTACTCATTATGAATTATAAAATACATTTTGGTTACCTTGTCCATCATAAAATAAAAGAAATGCATACAAGACCTCTAACAGCCTTTAGTTTGAATAACTTTCAGTAAGTAAGTACGAGTACGGAGTGTGAATGATCGTAATATTTCACAGTGTGTACACCACTTCAAGAATCATGGCAAAACAGAAGCAAACATGTGGAGTTTTTTGTGTCAAGTGTCACTTGCTATTTCAATTGCTCACGAAGAATGCAGTGTAATAACTGTCAACGGTCTAAACCTAGTGTTGGTATTTCATGTCGTTAGCTTACTTTCTATTAGCATAAGTTTATACCGCTTCCATAAAACCTCCAGCTCATGTGACTTCAATGAAGTTTCTTGTACCAATGTCGTTCGTAGAATTACAGCAGTTCATTTTCTTATCTAAAAATATAAAGCACTGAGCGTAAGCAAAACATGCAACAGCGAGTAAATATACCAGTAGAGAACAGAATGTCAACAAGTGGATGTAGCACAATCCCTACAACGAGGCTCTGCCAAGCGAACAATAATTAATACCATAGTGTAACCTAAACTCTATGTTCGTACACAGTATATCAGCATTTCTGTATACCAAATTAAAGAGTAGTTATGACAACAAACAGAAATGTGTAAATGTGCAATCCATACGCAAAGCAGCAAATATGTTATCTTACATAATAAACGGGTCATTAGCATCATATCAGCATAAGCAAATAAATGTTCATATGTAATCTTAATAAGTAAACATGAAGGCGCAAGCAGATAAATCAAAAAGTGTAACCTACATACATATACATATCGGCACAATTAATCAGGTGACAATTATAATTTAAATAAATACGTACAGCAGCCACATAATAAAAAAAAATGTGACATCAGTGAAAAAGCATAGCAGCCAAGCGATGAATAATATACACAATTAACAACCCTGTTCATTAATCAATCATCGTCAATATCAGTTAACACGAAGTATGAATCACGTAATCACGAGCAGCAAGTTACATCTAAAGTACGTACCTAAGTGGAAATATGTTTCCTGAAAAATAAACTCAATTAATAGTTACCTTTTTAGTTTATTACTTTCTTCTTCGGAATTACATTCTTCATGAAATTTTCTCGATGGCAAGTCCTCTTAACGTCGGACACACACAGAATTTACCTGAAGTTCTTAAATATTTTATACAACCGTACCCTGAAAAATACTGAACGTTACTAACATAATTTATCAAGTCACTATAGCTTTATACTGAATTTAATCAGAGAAATTAAACTGTGTATTTGTTTACGGCTGTCAGTGCATTCGCACTGAGCGCTCGATCAGCTGTAGGTACGCGTGACGTTGGAAGTAATTGTTTGCGGTCAACGACTGCCTTGTGCGCCGCGCAGACTTGACTGTTGCTTTGAGTATGTGCCGCCGCCAAAACACAGCGCGGTATCCTTGTACTCTCCGCGTGTTTACATGTAACTGTTAGTCTCTCAAAAGTATATCATTCCACAAAAATTTTAACGTTCGATATATGATGTATTCCCTTAGAGCGCCGAGATTTAAGAGTTTCTACTTCGACAGTGTTATCATGAATAATTTTGCGAACTCTATATGGACCGTTATAAAGCAGAAAAAATTTGCGACACAAGCCTCTTCCTTTGTGAGACAAACGATGAGACTTAATTAACACCTTTTGACCAACTGACAAGGTTTTTAAACGACCAGGACGTTTAGCTGATTTCTCTCTTCTAGCAGCCGCAGATGCAATATTTTGCAGAGTCAGATTCACAACTTTAGAATGACGCAGTTTCCGTGAAGGCGGAAAAGGAACGATTTCAGAAATGCGATTTGTCGGTGCTTTGTTTTTTAATATCAATATAGGCGTTAAAGAAGTTGAATCATTAGGGATTCATTCAGAATGTTTTGAAAAATATGAAGATACTGATCCCAAGTTCTGTGATTCTGATGACAATAAAGTCGACACAATTTATTGATTTCCTTCATCCATCTCTCTGAAGCATTAGATTGAGGGTGAAAAAGTGAAATGAAAATTGGTTTAATCTTACGACGCCGTAGAGTACGAAGCCAAATTTTAGAACGAAACTGTGATCCATTATCTGATATAACCTTATCAACATGACCCACTTCTTTAAGAAGATGTTTGATGAAAGCATTAGATACTGAACGAGCTGTTGCTTTGCGTAAAGGTGTAAAACACACATATTTTGATGTCAATTCCACTGCTACCAAAATGTACGCAAAACCATTAGTAGAACGAAACACTGGACCGAACAAATCGACTGCAGCCATCTCCTTTAATTTCGCTGGAATGATAGGAAACAACGGTGCTCTGTGAGAAATAGTTGGCGGCTTAGCCTTTTGACATAATTCGCATTTGGCAAGAACAGATCGGCAATAGTTTTCTGCACAACAACGCCGTTATCTTCTATCTCTTGAAATAAATGTGCACCTAGGCCTTTGTATGATGAGTCCGTACCCAAACAAAAATCTTTTGATAAATCCGGATGTGAAAGAAGTGGAGCAGTAACTAAAGCATCATGAAGTTGTTCAAATTCTGATTGAGCTTCCTCATCCCAACACCAATTAGAATTCTTTCCAGATAGTTCACATAAACGAGGTGTGGCCAAATCGTCCAATCTAACAATGCGTCTAAGAAAATTACAGACACCAAGGAAACTACGAACCTCACGTTTTGTAATAGGAACAGCATAATTACGAATAGCATCTAGTTTCTGTGGATCAGGAAGAATACCTTCTGTAGAAATAATATGACCAAGAAATTTCACCTGAGAACGACCAAATTCAGATTTTTCCAAGTTCACTGTAATGCCAACTCTTGCAAAAATACGTAATAATGAATCCAAAATTTTGTTATGCTCATTCCAAGAACGTTTAGCAATAAGAATGTCGTCAAAATATGAAGTAATATTGTCATGAAGATAAACAGGTAAAATTTCGTTTAAACTACGAATGAATGCTGCTGAAGATACAGTAAGTCCAAATGGTAATTTCCGAAATCACTTTTGGGTAAAATAGTCATGTCCGGTTATTCTTTACCGATTCTCTAGATAGATTGATAGTCGAAGAGTTGTTTTGATAGATACAAAGAATAGTAAAAGAGTAGGCAGTGGTGCAGAAAACTAAATGGGAAATAGCACCACTACAGCTCGGGGCCCTGTGCGCGCTACGGCACATATTCACTTAGTGTAGCGAATCCCCTGAGGACATTAATAGCCGCACATGAATTCCAGTTTGCGACTTAGTGGCCAATTTGGTGGAAGTGCGTACATAAATTCATCTAACCATGAACATGGATGTATATCATTCTTAGAATTGCAAAAGATATTAAATTTCCGAACAGTTAAAAAGTGTTTATAGTCAAAGTTTTCTCCTCGTGGCGACAAAGACCTACCGCGTCTGTCCCAGTCCGAATGTCGATTATTATCAAGTTCGCACATCTGGCGCTCTCTTGTTGCATCCCGTAAATGAAACAAATTATTTTCATCAAACCCCTCTGCTGTCAGTGATTCTAAATTTCTTTTGCTGTCTTTTCCTACGATTTCGCCTTCAATTTGTTTGACTTGCTTTTGTAATGCCTCAAATTCCTTTTTAACACGTTCATTAAATTTTCCTTGATTTTCAACATGTTTATTAATGTTCTGGTACTCTTCGGTTTCTGCAAATGGCAATAGAGCTGTATCATCTGAATCTCTGTCCCCATTTAAACTAAGACTTGTCAATTTATCTGAAATCTCCTCAACTCTTTCCGATAAGTCACCTATTTTTTCTTTCTGTTTATTTACGTCTTCCGTAAGTGTCGAGACTCGGGTTTCAGTATTAACGCATTTAGTAGTTAACTGTTCATACTGTTGTGTTAGGCTATTTAATCTGTCATTTGGTACGGATTCCTCGATTCTATCAAATATTTCTTCCTTATCGTGTGCACGTTGTAAATTTAACTCTGAAAATTTTTGTACTATCACGCGATCTCTTTCTTCCTGTTCTCTATCCTGTTCCTTTTGTCTGACTTCTATTGAAATTAATCTATTATTGTGAGCATTCAAAATCGGTTGTACTTCTTCTCTAATTTCTTTCTTTAATTCATCTTTCATGTTTTTGAAACATGTTCCTATTCGTGAATCTAACCGTGTTTCCATTGTTTCCATCTCTGTTTCTAAACGTGTTGCCACTGTTTTTAATTCAGATCCTAACCGTGTTTCCATTGTTTCCATCTCTGGTTCTAAACGTGTTACCACTGTTTTTAATTCAGATCCTAACCGTGTTTCCATTGTTCCCATATCAGTTTTAATTGTTCCTATCTCTGTTTAAATTGTTCCTATTTGTGACCCTACTGTTTTTAATTCAGATCCCAACTGTGATCCCAGATTTAATATTGCACCCATCAACTGCTCCACATTGACTGGTTCGAAATTCCTTTCGCCCCTAACATTTCCCACAAAAACCAGCTTCTTTCGTCATAGCTTTGTTCGATACTATTCCAAATTCTTCTGTCATTAATCTCGTATTCTGAAAATTTTTTGATTGTGAAAAATTTTGAACTGTTTCCGGACTATTTTCCCGACTTATTAAGTTGTTTTCCACTTCATTATTCATCATCCTGTTCTCCTGTGTTGGCGAGTTCGCCATGTCAACAATTTCGTTATTCTGAGTATCCATCATTTTTGCCTTTTTCATCGATCGCGTAATCATTTACAAAACATACAAAACTCGTCACTATACGAAAATTACACACAATGAGACTTTATCTCCAACAATACCATTCACACGAAATGTTTCCCGACAAACACGCCTAACGAACAATTAAAACCTTCACAATTGCACAAAATTGTCAGACCTGTATACAAGACATCAAATATTAAATTCTGCCAATATACCATTAAAAGAATGACAAGACAACTATAAATGTTCAGTTACCAAATCTACACATGCAATATAGACTACAATTACTGAACTACAAATTACTTCAACAATACTACTGTCTGCTATTTTTACAATCAGAATAATTCCAAGGGACGATCCGAAGCAGCGGTCGCCACGTGCATGGGGGCTTAATTAAATAAAATGCAAATACTTTTAAATTTTTAGTAGCTGACTGTCCGGTTACGCAGTCTCGTAACCGGTTGGCCCTGTCTGGTATAGTACGCTATCTGACTGCATAGAATAACAGCAAAGAACGAAAGAAAACTTCCGTTAACACAATTAATTAATTAAGTCCCCAGCAACTATAAAACCTACGAAACGACAAGGCACAAGTGTCGCTGTTCTGTATGTGGAAGTGTGATTCAACGTACACATCTGGCACGGTTCTTCCTCAATAAGACCAGATATTTTGAACACCATTTATACTGAAGTAATTAAAAAAAAACAGAACTACTATAATTGCACATAGAAACCAGAAATGCAGTCTAATACAAGAACACGAGCCAGATGCTTTGTTGACTGAACCTGTGACCAAGATGCATTATTGTTTAAGACATTGAAATAATAGAAAAATGAATTTTTTACCTTTATATATATATTGTCGAAAAGCACACTCTGATCATTACAGCATCCCCAATCCAACAATATCTGGTGTCTAGCCCATCAAAACAATATAACAACATCTGAACAAGCACTCTCCATGGGAACTTCTCAACAACGACTCACCACTGCTACACCTCAATAAGCACTGCCTACTGCTACTTCTCAATAAGCACTCTCCACTACGACTTCTCAGCAAGCACTGCCTACTGCTACTTCTCGATAAGCACTCTCCACCACGACTTCTCGATAAGCACTGTCCACTACCATATCTCAACAAACACTGCCTGTGGAGGCGGCTGAATAATACTCTTTGGCGCAATCTCTGGCGCTGTGGCTCAGTGTAGCCACCTTTCAACTGATTGGGGAAAGTGACAGTCAAACGACTAATCAAGATGGTTTGTAGAATCCATGAGACTGGATACGTACTGTCAGATATTTGGAAAAATATCATCCACAACATCCTGAAGATACCAAGGGTAGATAATAACGAGGAAGTTCATGCATCTCAGTTGCTGACAAGAATAATGTACGGAAGAATGGAAAAGAAAATTCAGGATCAATAAAATGGTGATTAGTTTGGCTGTAGGAACGGTAGAGGCAGTAAGAAGACAACCTGGTAGGTGGGACAACCACAGTTATGAGTAGTCACCTTGGGTATTAATAACCGCTACAGCAGTATTTAGCACTTTATTATTGTATCACTACCGGTTTCGTGACACTAAAACCCACGTCTTCCGGTGTTTTAGTCATATGTTGACTTGAAAATGTGGCTTTTAGTGCCACGAAACCGGTAGAGATCAAATAATAAAGGAATAAATACAGCTGAAGCGGTTATTAATACCCTAGATGACCAGGGAGACAGTTCACATGTGTTCTTCAAAATGAAAGCAAGATTTAGGATAAACGAGGACTCATTAATAGACTCGGGAAAAGCTTTCAGAATTATAAACTGGTGCAAAATGAACTAAATTCTCAGAAAATTATATGTAAGTTACTAGAAAAGACGAGAGATATACAATGTGTAAAAGAACCATCAAAGAGCAAATTATCCAATTTTAATTTTCTCTGTAAAAATACGTCCTGATTCAATTTACCAAGTAGTTGAAACGAAAGCCTAGATATCGAAATTCGAGTTTTAGTCAGAATTTTATTTAATTTCTATTCCCCGAACACTGGTTTCAATTGTTTCAAGTGAGCTCTTGAGACTGTAGCTCACCTCACATTTTTGTCTGCTTTAAGTTCATATCCGCCATTCTGCAAAGTAACCTTGCATCCTGATCATTTCTTAAGTGCTCTGACGACTATCAAAATTACATACCATAAAGAAGGAATGCAACAAACGTTTAATTGCTATTAAAAACACACTACAAGCTTACATATGCAAATCATTATCAATTCAGCGCAACCACACAGAGTTCGTTCATGTGCCTCTTGTGTGGGGACCGACTCCAAATGTTCATTGAATGCAGTTGCGTTCGTAATTTTTTCTCTATAGGTTTGTAATGGGCCTTCATTCACTGCTTACATCAATTTTCCGTCGGGTTTGGACGACATTTGATTCACAAGCCGTGAAACCCATCTCCGGTCCCCCTCAGGCAGGATCTTTCTCTGACCACATTTGAATGAGTGAAAATCGAAATGGTATAAGTAGCATACAGTTTATTGTGAGAAAAACGGCCTTAAACATTTCAGTGTTTATACATAGTCACATTGTTATACAAAATGAAACAAAAGAATTATGCAAGGTTTTACGCCTGAGGAACATATAGGTGATAATTACACTACTGGCCGTTAAAATTGCTACACTAAGAAGAAATGGAGATAATATACGGGTATTCACACAACAAATATATTATAGTAGAACTGGCATGTGATTACATTTTTACGCAATTTCGGTGCATAAATCCTGAGAAATCAGTACCCATAACAACCAGCTCTGGCCATATTAACGGCCTTGATACGCCTGGGCATTAAGTCAAACAGAGCTTGGATGGCGTGTATAGGTACGGATGCCCATGCAGCTTCAACACGATACCACAGTTCATCAAGATTAGTGACTGGCGTATTGTGACGAGCCAGTTGCTCGGCCACCATTGACCAACGTTTTCAATTGGTGAGAGATCTGGAGAATGTGCCGGCCAGGGCAGCAGTCGAACATTTTCTGTATCCAGAAAGGCCCGTACAGGACCTGCAACATGCTGCGGTCGTGCAATATCCTGCTGAAATGTAGAGTTCCACAGGGATAGAATGAAGGTTAGAGCCACGGGACGTAATGCATCTGAAATGTAACGTCCACTGTTCAAAGTGTGGTCAGTGCGAACAACAGGTGACCGAGACGTGTAACCAATGGCACCCCATTCCATCACTCCGGGTGATACCACAGTATGGCGATGACGAATACACGCTTCCAATGGGCGTTCACCGCGATGTCGCCAAACACGGATGCGACCATCATGATGCTGTAAACAGAACCTGGATTCATCCGAAAGAAATGACGTTTTGCCATTCGTGCACCCAGGTTCGTCGTTGAGTACACCATCGCAGGCGCTCCTGTCTACGATGCAGCGTCAAGGGTAACCGCAGCCATGGTCTCCTAGCTGATAGTCCATGCTGCTGCAAACGTCGTCGAACTGTTTGTGCCGATGGTTGTTGTCTTGCAAACGTCCCCACCTGTTGACTCAGGTATCGAGACGTGGCTGCACGATCCGTTACCGCCATGCGGATAAGATGCCTGTCATCTCGACTGCTCTTGATACGAGGCCGCTGGGATCCAGCACGGCGTTCCGTATTGCCCTCCTGAACCCACCGATTCCATATTCTGCTAACAGTCATTGGATCTCGACCAACGCGAACAGCCATGTCGCGATACGATAAACTGCAATTGCGACAGGCTACAATCCGATATTTATCAAAGTCGGAAACGTGATGGTACGCATTTCTCCTCTTTACACGAGGCATCACGACAACGTTTCACGGGCAACTGCTGTTTGTGCATGAGAAACCGGTTGGAAACTTCCCTCATGTCAGCACGTTGCAGGTGTTGCCAACGGCGCCAACTTTGTGTGAATGCTCTGAAAAGCTAATCATTTGCATATCGCAGCATCGTCTTCCTGTCGGTTAAATTTCGCGTCTGTAGCACGTCGTCTTCGTGGTGTAGCAATTTTAATGGCCAGTAGTGTATCTGAAGACACTTGGTGTAAGGCGTCATAGTTTAAAATCTCCATAAAGGTCCGCAGCTCGTGGTCGTGCGGTAGCGTTCTCGCTTCCCGCGCCCGGGTTCCCGGGCTCGATTCCCGGCGGGGTCAGGGATTTTCTCTGCCTCGTGATGACTGGGTGTTGTGTGATGTCCTTAGGTTAGTTAGGTTTAAGTAGTTCTAAGTTCTAGGGGACTGATGACCATAGATGTCAAGTCCCATAGTGCACAGAGCCATTTGAACCATCTCCATAAAATTCACTTGTACCATAATGGTTTCAAAATGTCTTCATAAAACGTCTCTTGTATCACTATGCCTTTAAAGAACAAACTCTTTCCTCTTACCCGCTTTCATACACTTCATGACTGTCGCAGTTATCAGTGTAGTATTCTTCATCACCTGGCTCTGAAGTGTACTGTGGAAAGTATGGAAGAAGATGCTGACCTCCGCCACGACCACGGTGTTAGACTCTTATAGAAGTTTTGCTACGCTGGAGGAATAAGCGGTAACAACGACGTCAAGTCATCAATTTTTGCTTGCTTTAAACATACTGGTCCATGTCGAAGTAGTGTAAGTCGTTCAGGTATTGTTTGAGACCTACATGGACGTGCAAGATTTAATTTTCGAAATTGTATGTTTTCATTCAATGTCTCCTTGATGAAGAAACCTTTTGATTCAGATTTTCGGTACTGCATCCATCTAAGTGTCAACCAGTAAAGCTTTTGCTTCTCAGTGTCCATTTTTCTGTCGATGAGAAGTTTTGCAATTTGTTCTGTAGACTGGAAATCATTTTGCTTCATTTCTTTCACATGAAATGTCACCATGGCATTATCTACAAGCTTCATCAAATCCTGTGGCACAATTGTAAACTGGGTTTGCTTTTTCTTCCTCTCAAAAATCAATATCATTTTCAAGGTAACTATGTCCAGGCACGAGGAACTAATGATGAAAAATTTCAATAGAATTGTAAGCAACAAAATAGAGTCAAAATATGGTAATTATTTGACTTATGTTTCGCCCACTGCAACTATCACTGTAGGCAATAACATGTTTAATGACACATGACAATGATCTTACATACTTCAGTAAGCAAGAATCAGTATCTGAAGGTCCATGTGAGGCAGTATTTTCAGACCACAAATACATAAAAGCATGATCTGTTCTATAGTCATGTATTCCGAGATTAAATGTCCAAAACTGTCTCTTGTAGTAAATAACGTTAGTTGTTAGCACTGTAATTTCGCAATGTTTTTTAGGTCGATAGTTACTGCATGTGTACAGTCTTCTTTTGACTTCTATCTCCTTTATTGGTGGCTCTTGCTCACTCAACTTTCCTTAGGTGAAGCTCTTTCTCTAGCTTTAGATTGTTAATTATACTGGTATCTACGTCTGCCTTGCATAAATTTTCTAATCGGTCGCAAGTATTGCAGGTGTCACTCCTTAGCTTATAAAATGATAGATTAAATTCTGAACTGAACACTTTACGGTAAATGCAGGCCTTCACTGGCAAAATGTTTTCTTACTTACACTTCTTAATATAAAGCACACACACTTTTGAGACAGATAACTCTGGCAACAGGTATTTCCTGTGAGGGTAATGTTTGTGAGAAAAGTTACTTGTGTAATGAGGAAAGGTTTTTATTTGGTTCCTTACGGTAGTCAGGCGATCTTCTGGTACTTTATTTCCAAGAGCATGTTTGCCACGTTGATCAACAGGAGATAGGCCTTCCATTCTTGGTTTGTATAATGCAGCTGTGGTAAACCGGCGATTGCTTATATTCAACGTCTTCAGGAAGAAATCCTTACACACTCGATTCCCATCCAGGATAATGACAGTACTCTGTGATTTTGACTCCTTACAGTTTTGTTTAAGACGTCTTGGTTTGGCAGTTAAAACACATTTTACTATGAGGATGTTTGTTGTTGCCAAGAACCAGTTTTCCAAAATTCTCCTGCGCCTTTCTTCGGTGAAAGTCCTACATTCATATCGGCAGGTATGTTAAAATGGCTGGATGACTCTTGCATGCATAATTTTTCCAGTTGTAGATGTATATTCTTGTCCCAGGTTTCTTAGGAGTTTTCTTTTATTCACTTTCCATGACAACACGTTCCTGTTCCTCTTTTTCGAAACAATGTTTCCTTGAGTTTTCTCATGAGGGGCTTCTACGCGCGACTTTTCAACTGTGTCATGGGTTTTTTTATTGTTAGGGTTTTTTCTAGATTGCTATGATCTTCATTTTCATCGGAAGATGATGCGTCAGGATATAAAAGGAAATACACCACTGAAGCATCGATATAAAGCAAATATCTATGTAACAATCCATTTCATACATAAAATTTCCAGAATAAACTCGTCGTTTTGGTGAATGCAATTCTATCAAAGGAATGCTAAAGTACCTCAAAGATGTTAAGCGTTCAGTGACATACTGGTACAAGTGACAATATTTTCGTGACAGTATTTTTCACGTGGAACATAATTTTTATTGACAGTAAGGAGAAACTGTTATGCTAATTTGAGGTGTGCTTATACAGGGCGAGGCAGCTAAGTCATAACACCCCTTGTATCTCCACAACCGTAATAGATACAAAGATGCCGTTTGGACAGTGAATTGCAGGGACAAGATCTACTTGAATACATCACATTTCATGTTTGTGCTATTTTTTATTACAGAGATACGAGGCAATCTTTTGTTTTTTTAAATGGAACCCTATGTTAGATTTTACGGTAACATGGTGGGCGTAAAAAGACGGTTTCAAACATGTGTAACATAATATTTAGGCGAATAGTTTTTGAAACACAGATATGTTCCCGTATCGTATTCGTTCTTCGAAGCGGCGTTGTCCAATGTGACCTTTCCTGTTGACCACTGAGAAACTTAACAAGGAAGGCGTCGTTTTCCTGCTTATCGATAACGCCGCAAGGTGACGCACGAGGTAGCCGAAGGGAAGGGTATAAATGTGCTGCTGGGGTAACGAGAAACCGCATTTCCGTCACAGTTTCTTGGAGCAGACATGTACACCAACGAAGAAGAGTTAGATATGCGTCTAGTGTATGGTGAAAGCAGAAGAAATGCTGTTAGAGCAATAAAGCGATATGGAGAGCTGTATCCTGATCGTGAGCGTCCTACGCGCCAGCTTCCTGCACGTATTTGCAAGAAACTACTTGAATCGGGACAAGGCACAGAACTGCAACTGGCGACGTACATGAAGAGGGCGTTCTAGCGTTGGCGCATAACGACCCTACTGTTTCGTCGCGACGTGCAGCCTCGGAATGTGGTATAAGTCAGAGAAGTGTTCTACGCATATTGCACCGGCATATATTGCACCGGCATATATTACGCCCATTTCACCTCTCATTACAGCCGGCCGCGGTCGTCTAGCGGTTCTAGGCGCGCAGTCCGGAACCGCGCGACTACTACGGTCGCAGGTTCGAATCCTGCCTCGGGCATGGATGTGTGTGATGTCCTTAGGTTAGTTAGGTTTAAGTAGTTCTAATTCTAGGGGACTGATGACCACAGTAGTTAAGTCCCATAGTGCTCAGAGCCATTTGAACCATTTTGAACCTCTCATTACATCAAGCGCTCTCCGGTGTGGATTTCGAACGGCGCCAGGAATTTTGCCGGTTTGCTCTGCACCGCCTACAAGATGATCCAGCGTTCTTTCAACAGGTGCTTTTTACTGATGAAGCGACGTTTACCAACCACGGTAATGTGAATTTGGCATTATATGCGTTACTGGTCAATAGAGGACCCTCATTGGCTTCGACAGGTACAGCATCAGCAACCGTAGAGTGTTAACGTGTGGTGCGACATCGTCGGAAATGTCATTGTGGGGCCGTACGTCATTCCGGGTATACTAAATGGCAATAACTATGCACAGTTCCTGCGAAACGTTCTGCCCATTTTGCTGGAAGAGGTACCACTACATATTTGAAACCGTCTTTTTAAGCCCATCATGTTGCGGTAAAATTTATCATAGGGTTCCATTTAAAAAAAAACGAAGATTGCCTCTTATCTCTGTAATAAAAAATCGCACAAACATGAAGTGTGATGTATTAGCCGCCTCGTCCTGTGTACTAAAAATAGTTTAGGACATTTCTAATGGCGACGGAAGTCATTGAAATTTTAAAACAAAACTTTACATAGTCATTAAAAAGTTATAAAAATGCTTGA
This sequence comes from Schistocerca americana, assembly GCF_021461395.2. Classification (NCBI taxonomy): domain Eukaryota; kingdom Metazoa; phylum Arthropoda; class Insecta; order Orthoptera; family Acrididae; genus Schistocerca; species Schistocerca americana. The sequence continues at coordinate 265,618,195 of NC_060125.1, read as the reverse complement.
ACTTTAGTTCCCTAGAATAGGAACATAACCTTCGTCTGCGACTGAATCATCATCTGATAAATCTTCATCAGTCGTTTCTGAATGACACTCACTGAACACCTTGAAAGGTAGAACAACTCATTTGTGATCAAGATTTCATTATTAATTGAGAGCCTAATTTTACGATTCTTTGGAGCGTCCGCCATGTTGTTGCTTGTGCCGTCCTGACACTGCCTATGGATTGTGATTCGATAAATTTAGTTATACCACATGCCGATAGATGGCAGACGTTAACAGTAGGCACCTGGATCTTTGTACCACTGACAAGTATCCCTTGTTTCGTGATCGGAAATGTATTTAATTCAGTTTTGCAAGAGATGTCATTTACACCGTTATGGTTTTCACCCGTTTATTTCTAACGTCGTGTTTCTTGGACGCATGTGATCCATCATTGATTGTAGACACGTTGAACAGTCCGCTGCGAAATAACAACAGATCCAGCAACGTATGACCATGGGCACGGCCAAACACGACTGCTCCTTTTTGCCACTCCGTCACGTCTTTGCATTTACCCATGTTCTCATACACTGTCCGTTTGAAACATATACGTCTCACTGATCGCTACTTCCTGGTGATGACGTAGAAGCAATGTGCCTGCGATTTAGTGGGTTGACTCGATCCCTGTGCCATCTGTAAAGGCTTAACGATTCATATGAGTGTGCGCACTGCTGCCTTAATTTTTTGTCCGACGAACATATTTACGAGTGCGCAATCAGCGATGTAAATTTATCTCTACTTGGAACAAACGATTCCAGTGTTGCTATACTGCAATGTTAAACTAGTGCTCCATGCTGTAATCATCTCCACTAGCTAGTTATCGTGAAACAATAAAATTTACTACCACTCACGCCTACGACATACTCTGCCGTTGGTCTTTGATATGTGCCTATCTGATCAAGAGGTACGCTGGTATAGTTGTCTTTTGTAATAAAATTTTCATAAGGATTATTCATGGTGTTATTTTATTTATCCTAATATAATCTAGCTCAATTATATTATCTATATTAATCCAATCTTTCTTAATCCTCATCTATGAAATATTTAAGATGCTTTGTAGAATGTCTGTTGATCCATTGTGAACGTGGGACAGCGGCTGGTCAAATATATAAAAAAGAAATTCTCAAACTGTAGTGCAGACTGAGAAGCTATTTTAGTTTCGCTACCAGTTTCGGCATTTTAATATGCCACCTTCAGGCCCCGCATGCACCTGTCAAACATGATCGGTATTGGCATACTGGGGCCATCTGTTTCTGGATATCGTGAATTCTCAAATGTTCCCTTCGACGTCTTGATTGCAAGTCAAGTCTTTAAAAGAAGCAGTTGAGAAGACGTGATTGCATGTCAAGTCTTCGAACGAAGCACTTGTGAATTCATGACATGCAGAAACAAATGGCCCCAGTATGCCAATATCGATAATGATGGAGAGGTGCATGTGGGGCCTGAAGATGGCATATTATATCGTCGAAACTGGTAGCAAAAATAAAAGAAAATAACTTCTCAATTTGCACAGCTGTTTGCCGAATTTCTTTGTTAAAAACTTCAGAGATGTTCCATACCAGTAACTCTGACTTGAAAACCAATTGAAATTCATCGTGTGTCGCGTACTAGTATCCTATCAGATTGTTAGCTATATTTCATGATCGTTAATTATTCTTTCATTTAGCGATAATTGAACGTGCACTTCTGATGCTAGTTGGATTCATAGATCTACTTCATTTGCATTAAAATTCGGATTTATTAAAATTTGGCGTCACCGGTCCGGACGAACAGCATATACCTCTACTTATATTCAGTTCATCTAATGTATGGTTCGCAATAATCGGCTTGTTCGCAGCACGACTTTATCCGTATGCACAGTGGGACATCTCTAACAAGGCGAACTCTCAGCACGGCGACCATTGCTAGGGCTTCTGGACATTAGTCCGCCGAACAACCTGCCTGAACACACACGAGTGGCAAGTACGCCGTATTTTTAGAGGAGTCCTGGCTCTACGTCCAGTAGCGCGATGGCTGTATCGTCGTGTGAAGTCTCTGAGGAGGTCGAAGTTGTCCTATTGCTTTTGTAGTCGTCACAGGGCGCGGTACGTGTGACAATATGGGCTACATAACTCGATTACCTCCGTTCCGCATAGCTGGCAACTTAGACGGCAGGCTTTACGTTTCTGACTTGTTGAGATAACGCAAGAAGGCTTGTTGCCCGAATTTTCGTGATTTAGCGCTACGCGCAGCGTGTTCGACTGTTTCCCTGTCCAGCGCTATTCAGACCTCTCACACGCCGAGAACACCTCGTCATGCGTAGCCTACGGAATGTTACGCAGCCACTCACTAGTCACTACGACTGAAGGAGTCTGACGCAGGGCTGAAAGCGCACAGTATTACACACCGCTGCTTATCATCCAGGACGATCTCGCCTACATGTCGGCCCCCAGTAGCTGAGTGGTCGCCGGCATGGTAACTCAGCTTGTTCGGTCAGAAGGTTAGCTGCCCTCTGTAATTAAAAAAACTGGGTTAATGGATCAACAACGAACTGAAACGGGTGTCTTGCGTCGTCCGCCTCGAGCAGATGCAACGAACGAAAACGAAAATAATGAGATTTAAAAAAAAGTGGTCATCACGACAGAATGTCAATCCTAAGGGCCCGGGCTCGATTCCCGGCTGGGTCGGAGATTTTCTCCGCTCAGGGACTGGGTGCTGTGTTGTCCTAATCAGCATTATTTCATCCCCATCGACGCCCAAGTCGCCAGAGTAGCGTCAAATCGAAAGACTTGCACACGGCGAAAGGTCTACAGGGCGGGAGGCCCTAGTCACATGATCTACATCTACATCTATACTCCGCGAGCCACCTTACGGTGTGTGGCGGAGGGTACTTATTGTACCACTATCTGATCCCCCCTTCCCTGTTCCATTCACGAATTGTGCGTGGGAAGAACGACTGCTTGTAAGTCTCCGTATTTGCTCTAATTTCTCGGATCTTTTCGTTGTGATCATTACGCGAGATATATGTGGGCGGTAGTAATATGTTGCCCATCTCTTCCCGGAATGTGCTCTCTCGTAATTTCGATAATAAACCTCTCCGTATTGCGTAACGCCTTTCTTGAAGTGTCCGCCACTGGAGCTTGTTCAGCATCTCCGTAACGCTCTCGCGCTGACTAAATGTCCCCATGACGAATCGCGCTGCTTTTCGCTGGATCATGTCTATCTCTTCTATTAATCCAACCTGGTAAGGGTCCCATACTGATGAGCAATACTCAAGAATCGGACGAACAAGCGTTTTGTAAGCTACTTCTTTCGTCGATGAGTCACATTTTCTTAGAATTCTTCCTATGAATCTCAACCTGGCGCCTGCTTTTCCCACTATTTGTTTTATGTGATCATTCCACTTCAGATCGCTCCGGATAGTAACTCCTAAGTATTTTACGGTCGTTACCGCTTCCAATGATTTACCACCTATGGCATAATCGTACTGGAATGGATTTCTGCCCCTATGTATGCGCATTATATTACATTTATCTACGTTTAGGGAAAGCTGCCAGCTGTCGCACCATGCATTAATCCTCTGCAGGTCCTCCTGGAGTACGTACGAGTCTTCTGATGTTGCTACTTTCTTGTAGACAACCGTGTCATCTGCAAATAGCCTCACGGAGCTACCGATGTTGTCAACTAAGTCATTTATGTATATTGTAAACAATAAAGGTCCTATCACGCTTCCCTGCGGTACTCCCGAAATTACCTCTACATCTGCAGATTTTGAACCGTTAAGAATGACATGTTGTGTTCTTTCTTCTAGGAAATCCTGAATCCAATCACAAACCTGGTCCGATATTCCGTAAGCTCGTATTTTTTTCACTAAACGTAAGTGCGGAACCGTATCAAATGCCTTCCTGAAGTCCAGGAATACGGCATCAATCTGCTCGCCAGTGTCTACGGCACTGTGAATTTCTTGGGCAAATAGGGCGAGCTGAGTTTCACATGATCTCTGTTTGCGGAATCCATGTTGGTTATGATGAAGGAGATTTGTATTATCTAAGAACGTCATAATACGAGAACACAAAACATGTTCCATTATTCTACAACAGATTGACGTAAGCGAAATAGGCCTATAATTATTCGCATCTGATTTATGACCCTTCTTGAAAATGGGAACGACCTGCGCTTTCTTCCAGTCGCTAGGTACTTTACGTTCTTCCAGCGATCTACGATAAATTGCTGATAGAAAGGGGGCAAGTTCTTTAGCATAATCACTGTAGAATCTTAAGGGTATCTCGTCTGGTCCGGATGCTTTTCCGCTACTAAGTGATAGCAGTTGTTTTTCAATTCCGATATCGTTTATTTCAATATTTTCCATTTTGGCGTCCGTGCGACGGCTGAAGTCAGGGACCGTGTTACGATTTTCCGCAGTGAAACAGTTTCGGAACACTGAATTCAGTATTTCTGCCTTTCTTCGGTCGTCCTCTGTTTCGGTGCCATCGTGGTCAACGAGTGACTGAATAGGGGATTTAGATCCGCTTACCGATTTTACATATGACCAAAACTTTTTAGGGTTCTTGTTTAGATTGTTTGCCAATGTTTTATGTTCGAATTCGTTGAATGCTTCTCTCATTGCTCTCTTTACGCTCTTTTTCGCTTCGTTCAGCTTTTCCTTATCAGCTATGATTCGACTACTCTTAAACCTATGATGAAGCTTTCTTTGTTTCCGTAGTACCTTTCGTACATGATTGTTATACCACGGTGGATCTTTCCCCTCGCTTTGGACCTTAGTCGGTACGAACTTATCTAAGGCGTACTGGATATTTACATATCTCACCTACATTACCAGTGTTGCTGACGAAGTAGTAGCTCACTACAATCGGATTTTTGGAAGTTTTTTTTTATATTTATGGCAAGTGAAGTTCAAAACTCAAACATCTGTTGCCAAAAGCACTTCCACGCAGTTGTCAAAAAGCCTCGAGAACATCGGCTTTCAAGATTTCAGAGGAACATTAGTTCACGAAAGTAAGGAAATTTTCACAAGGGACTGTATGGCCCATTCGACATAAAAAGGCTGTGTGGCCCACTCGGTAAAAACGAGAGAAAGAGACAGAACTCGGTAGCTTTGGAGACCTTTAATTGGATAATCAATAAATCGCCGTTTAGAATCTTGCTGTGGTTCCTTTTTCTGTTCTGTTCAAATATCTGTAGCCGTTAACTATAAAACTGATTAAATATATGTTAATTAACACATATATAATCATCAATTTCTATAAAAAATTGCACTTCGTCTTGTTTCTAGTTTCCCATTAAAAATATAAATTATCAGTTACGTTAATGACATAAACTCAGTCACATGAAAATGGTATAAAAGGCCGAAATCTGGGTCGTAATTAAATAAACAGGAATACAGTCAAATGATGGTGTGTTCATTTAAAAATTATTGTTTGACTGTTGCTTAGCAATATCAAACACTGTCTATTAATTATCGAGGTCCTATAAAAGACTGTTAATGAATATTGTTCAATTTTTAAAAAAAATTATAAATTCATGAACAATCTTTTATAAAATATTGATTATTAAGAATTTGTGAATACTGGATTTCTGTGTATGGTATGTAAATAGAAACAAGAAGTCGTACATTTTTCAGAAAGAATGATGATTACATATGTGTTAATTAGCACACAACAGATGAATTTTATATCTGCGTGATGTAGTATTTGAACTGAACTAAGAAATAAAACAAAAAAGATCACAGTGAGATTCTAACCAGCAATTAATCGATTATTCACTTACCGCATACCACAGCTACCAAACGAGCCGCTCGGCCCATCGTGCAATTAGCCTTAATTTTATAAAATTAAATTTTCTCCGAAAACTTCATAGCCGATCCCGTCGAGAAATTTTGAGAGTTACATGGATTTGCTTTGGGAGATTGATATTTGACTGCTGGACTTTCTGTACCATAAACACAACAAGATTACAAATATCTGATTGCCTAGTGGTCACCAAGCAAGTTTATAACTCTGCACTCCCTCAAATCACCTAATTTGCTAACGTATTACTACATTGTACATGAACAATAAATACAGTTTTATTTTAAATTAAAATTGCGTCATAATTTTAAATGACCGTCAGTGTACTACATAAAAGCTGAATTTATAAGAATAGTGTTTTTGTTGTAGATTGAAGTGGAGCGGTTGAGGGGCCTTCGTCAGAGCGTGCAGATCGCGGCGGCAGCTGTGGTGACGCAACGTGCCATGCTGCGTGGAGGCAAGACGTCACGAGCTCATAGAGGACGCCCACGCAGCCGTCCGGAACTTCCGTGACGCACGACAAGAGTCAAGGGGAAGAGGCTTTGTAAAGGCGTCAGCATCCGCGTCTCTTACCAGTCAGCGCCCTTAAACTCAACATCGTCACCATTCACTACTCTTTTTTTCCACTGAGTAGTCGAGTCTTTTCGCGCTATATGGTAGCTCTTTGGAAGTCTTCCACTGAGTATCAGCAGATCTTATTTTCTGAAGGATTACCATTAAACTTTTGAGTCAATTGCTGTAGTACTCAAGCAATCAATGCAGAAAATAACCACGAGACTCACTAAACCAATATGGAAACGCTCATTAAATTCTACAGAGAGAATTTTCATTTACATCAACCGCTACTCGAGGTCTAGGTTGCATGTCATCCGTCATACGAGCTCTAAGTCTCACGGCTATGTCATCCTGTTATTGAGGTTTAAGGTAGTTAATTTCACGGTATACTGCAAGATCTTAAATTCACATTCTTTGTCACGACAGTTATTTTTTGTTTTTGATGAAACTCTTTGTTAATGAATAAATAGATTGCCTATGCTGACTTCACTGTGCCATACTTAAGCCAATATTCTCTACAGCTAAACAGATAAATTCAGTAGTATGACCACTTGTCTACATGTGCTAAACGGTTATAATTGTACAGGTTATATGTATACCGTCGGCTGTTCATTGCCACACGAGTCTAATATTACATCAGTGTAAGTTGCTACTCACTTTAATATAATTTTAAGGCTAAACAGGATTAATTATCACAAACAGATGTTCTCTACGTCACTTTTCAGCGTTTTTCATACTTTTATTGGTTCCGTCGCTCTACATACACTAGAAAGCTCATTTGAAATTAAGCACAGAGTATAAGATTTTGGAAGTCCTACTTCATTACGATCCTCTCGATTGACTTCCTTTACAGCGTTTACAACAGGTAAATATCTCCTGTTTAATTCCTGTGATACAAAGCTAGAAATACCGCATTATATCAGGTTATGTATCTATAATGATTTTCAGAGAATGGACGTCATCTAATTGCCATATATTTGTTACTCTATTCTTTGGCTAGATCGAAGAACATTTGTAGTTTTTAGCCCGTCACACTTCCTATTTGTTTCAAATGATATCTTTGAGGGATCACATAATATTTTTACCTTTAAAATTTTAACGAGTCGGTTGTTAAGTGAGAAGTTCTCACTAAGTATACGTTATTGAAACTGTGGTAATGTACATCATGTTTAGGCTTATATGGATTGTGTTCAGGCAGGCTCTTATGGCAGTCATGTATGTTCCACGTCTGGTTGCATTGTATTTGACGAAAATATATTTTTTATCCATTGATGTATGCTGTGTAAGTACTACAATTTTAAAAACGTTTTTAATTTCTCCCATTTTCTATGTTGCCTGCAAATATGTTTTATTTTCGTCTCTTTTGTGCATTACACTTTTCTCCTGTGAATACTGTCCGGCGATACCAATGTCGACATCCCCGCCCCACCGATAGAGCATGTGGCGTAGGGCAGCTTTGAAATCCTAAGTAGGAGAATCATTTTTAATGCAGATTCGGATTTTACGTGAAAAATACGTAATTTTCCGTGTAACATTATTGTCGTTGCACGGTCGATGGTGCTGTAATCGACAAATAGCACATTTGAGTTCCAAAGCGGTATTATCTCGAGAAAAATGCATTGGATCAAAAAACAAAACCAGACATTTACGTTAATTGTGAAAAACCCTTGTTTGAGGTGTGTCCTCTCACCTCTCACGAACAGGGTCCATATATGTGAGAATTATTTCCCAGTAAGTACTCAGAGGTATTGTTGACTGCTTCCATCTATTATTTATTTATTTATTACTTTTTATTTTATTTATCCACACATAGAATGATGCGAGACAACTGACAAGTGTTTCCGATGTAATTCTCTGATATCCATTGGGTAATACACTGAATCATGTTATCGTGCATTGTTGGCACATCATTATAAAGTTCACTTTTCAAGTAATCCCGCAAACAAAAATCAGGCGAAGTAAGATGTGGCGATCTTGCTGGGAAAGACACTGAAGAACCTCTTCCGATCCACCGATGATTGTTCACATGACTAATGCTTTCCGTGACGCTACAGAGTGATGTGCAGCATAACCATCGTGTTGAAACTCTTTGTCCCAAATCCAAGGGAAGATCTGCAGGCCATAGTGGAAGATCGTCCTCCAAGAATGTTCGAAATTTATCACCATTTAAGCTGTCATCGAAAAAGGATGACCCAGTGAGTTTGTTACCAGTTACGCTACTCAAAAAATACATATTCCACGGACTCGGATGTTCAACTTGGAGTAACCATTGCGTTTTCCACACACATTCCACTAATGGACGTTGTGTCAATTAATCGTAACGTGGTTCGTGAAGTTCGTCTCTGGTTTGATATTTGTCGTGTAACACACGATAATCAAACTGAATGCATAAAAATTTGAACTTTTAACTTTCCAAGAGCGTTGGAATTGTGTTGGTATCATTTGTAGTTTGGCAGCGATAAATGTTTGAAATGTGTTCCTTCTTTTCGAATAGCCCTGTACATGAATGGAGATTAAATGGCACTTTAAAACTGTGTGCCAGACCTTTACTCGAAAGTCGGAGCTTTGTCTTTTTCGGGCAAGTGCTATACCGACTGAAGTAACCAAACCCGACCCAAGACTTCCTTCCGCAGCTTCATTTCCGCCAGTATCACATCTCCTGTCTTCCATACGACTTTTAACTCATGCGTGGCCGTAGTGAAATGGGACCTATCATCACTATCTTTAAAGGAACAGCGTCAGTACACGCTCGGCACAGTTGGCTCCGAAAGACTTCTAGCACACATCGTCCCCATGGGTAACAGGAACGACAAGCTTTCCAGGAAAACTTTTTCTTTGCAGTTCATGATCTGGGCAAAATACCTTTCCCACGTACGACTTCACATCCCTGTCTTTTACTATGTCTTCCAGGATCTCTCATTTCTTGTGGCAATCTATCTTCATCCATTCTGTTAATGAATTCTTTTTATTACCTTCCGTAATCGTTCAGTCTTTCCTAAACAGTGTAAGTACTCATATTAAGTTCTGTCCTTACGTTTTCTCCGCGTATTCTGTCCCTAATCATAATATTCCTACCAACAAATTTTCATGTTAAAGCATGGTCAAGATTGGATTACTTAACAAAGGCATAAGAGCAGAGGGCTTAGTTGGAAGTGGGAAAAGACTGAAATTTTTAAGCAATTCACGCCCGCATTAAACAAATTATGTGAAACAGAAGTCTGATACAGGCCAATAGGAATACCCAAAACACATGCTAGTGAGAATGGCGAATGGAAATCTGGGTTCAGTTGCGACGAAGCGCTTTTTGTGAACCATTTGCGAACTTCCATGGCTACTACTAAAAACAATTTAGAAATACAAAAAACTTTATACAAAACATCAACAATTTAAGAATTCAAACAACTGAAATTAGCAATTTAACAGTTTAGGAATGCAAAAAATTTAAAGCTGATCTTACAACTACTAACTCTTACTATCTTGGTGATACTTACGAAACATTTGCGTCTTCAATGGTTGTGAACTTTATCTTTCACGAATTTTATTTTATTTTATTTGTGATGTATTTCCGTTTTATCTTTACGTCGTACTAAACCAGTTGAAAACATGTCTTCTGTTTTGATTATCAGCTATCTCTGTTAGTCGTTCAGGTTGCTACCTAAAGACGCACATTTCAGACTACGTAAATTTTACCTAATATCGGTATGAGTTTCTCCTCCATAAAGGCATTGTAAACGTATCTTTGACAAGCTGTTCACGGTTTCTGATAAGTAGTTCATCATCATGCATAGATTCTTTGTGAAGTTACTCTTTGCCTTCATTTCAGTGGTCAATGCGAGCGCCACCTACTGGCCTTCGTTTACTTCCAAATCTCCACAGTCAGTTTGACATCAGTCTTTTAATAGACAACGATTTGCCTATATGAGATGAGATATGTATTACATTCAGTCTAAGGACCCTATTTAACTAAAGTTAGATGTAAACGTAAGTATGTCAGTAATTTAAAATTCTGTATGTGGATCACTAAGGTGCACACTTATTTTGGTATGTATATATTTGCCATCGTTAATTTCTAGCCGCGCGGTCTAACGTGCTGATTCCCGAACGGGAAGGCGTGCTGGTCCCCAGCACGAATCCGCCCGGCGGATCAGCGTCGAGGTCCGGTGTGCCGGCCAGCCTGTGGATGGTTTTTAAGGTGGTTTTCCATCTACCTCGGCGAATGCGGACTGGTTTCCCTTATTCCGCCTCAGTCACACTATGTCGGCGATTGTTGAGCAAACACTGTCTCCATGTACGCATGCGCCATCACCATCATTACCCTACCACGCAAATACTTGCAGGTACACTCGTCTGGTATGACGCATTCCCGGGAGAGGGGGAGGGGGCATCCACTGGAGCCGAACCGCACAATAGCCTGGGTTCGGTGTGGCGGCGGTGGGGTGGGTGGATTGCTGTGGCCTGTTGTGGGGTTGTGAACCACTGGGGGCTGTGGCGGGACGAAGCCTCTCCGTCGTTTCTAGGTCCCCAGTTTAAATACACACAATACACAATACACACTTTATTCCACATTCTGATGATGTATTTCGGTTTTATCTTTACGTCGTACTAAACCAGTTGAAAACCCCTTCTGTTTTGATTATCGGCTATCTCTGATGAAATTTTGAAACACATGCCGCTTAATAAATAATTGTGCGATCAGAACTGTTGCATACCTAAAAGATGTACCCTGGAATAAGGACCAGTTAAACTGTTTTCTTTATTTTTTGACTCCTTGACTGTAGAAGTAGATAATAGCAGACTCTTGTGCTGTAACGTAAAATGGAACGTACGCAATTACCATCGATAAGAAGATTTATTTTATTATGAATTAATCGTAGTTCAGATTAAGGTTCATCTCCCATATTTTCTTGCAAGTTGAGACCATCTTCCACAAGACATAGGTAAAAGTGTAGATCGGAACGATGATCATTACTAGTATATTAATTTGCACCCGGTTAATGAAAAAAGGTGTCCGCCTCCGTAACTGTGCGTTCAGCGTAGATGGCTGCCATGCAGAAGGCTCTGGTCCGATTTCCGGTCTTGCCACGGATTTTTCCTTGCTGAGATCACTGTAACAGGATCCAGTCAGCCTCGCGATGACAAGGGAGTAGCAACTTGAATGAGAAGTAACGGCTCCGGGATCTGCAAAGCGGGGGAGCGTGTGATGACTTCACGTCCCTCTATACCATATCAAAATGACACCGTTAGGCTGATGGTGACGCGGCGGTCGGTCGGTCCCAATCAGCACGTCCGTACTCAGAGCGGCGCACCTAATGCAAATGATTGAAACTTGTCAGGGTGGTGATACAGGAAAGATTGTCTCGCTCGACAGGTGAAACCTATTCTAAGTGACATTTTAATCAATGTATCACTTCTTGGTCACCGCTACTATATTTAGAATTGAAGCTATTTATTATTTTAAATGTAATGCCATCTTGATAGTGGCAGCATCAGGTTGGCGTAAAAATGACAAAACGAACCGGACACTGTTTCGCAAGGGGATCACCCAACATTCCACCTGAAAAATTTGCTAAACGGAAAATACGCAACAGGAATACTGGACTGATATTTAGCACCAGCTTCTCCGAAACCCTAGTAAGTATTGTGCTCGTATAAACTTTTATACTAAACTATGGATTCATTCTGATTCTCGTACTAGAACTGAAGGAAATAACTGAAATACGAATCCGTATCGATATACTCTGTTCACCTATAGCAGAACTGTCAGCTTCACCGACCTATAGTACAACCAAGGATAATGAAATCAGCTAACGGCCGATTTGTCTGCAGTTGTTAAATTATGATCTACATATTCAACGACTCGCGAAAGCAAGACTTAGAATTAGGTCTTGAGTACGAGATGTTGCATCACACGCTCTACAAGTCAGGCTAGGCTTCAGGAATGCTAGACCTTGTGTAAGCTTTTAAGGAAACCCGACTTCTGTGCTGGCGACTTTTTACGGTGATTGGTAAAGTGTTATTGGGTAACCGGGGAGCAGCTGCAGGAAGTGGGAAGAGCAGTCAACGACAAAGCGGATGAGACGTAATGGCTCTCTAAATTGTAAAAGCAGCGGTACAAGATGAATATAATCGAAATTTACTAGCATTAGTACTTTCTTGAGATCACTCATGGGGTTTTTCCGCGTTGTAAGATCATCGGAAAAACACGAATGTATTCGTAAAGTACTTTCATGATGTTAATAAGGTTCTGATGACTTACAGTGTGTATTATGACACTCAGCAGATACAGAATGTAAGAATTGTCTACGCCGACGAGTTTCACTTTATGGTGCTCTCACGAACTCTGTATCCCTCTTCATGCATTTCTAGAAGAGTAAAACTTTTGGTCAGGTGAATACAGGGTTATAAACACAAATTCAAATAGGCGTAATGCAGGAGTAGGTTTAATAATGAATAAAAAAATAGGTGTGCAGGTAAACTACTACAAACAGCACAGTGAACGCATTATTGTGGCCAAGATAGATACGAGGCCCACAATACTACAATAGTACAAGTTTATATGCCAATTAGCTCTGCAGTTGATGAAGAAATTGATGAAATGTGTGATGAGATAAAAGAAATTATTCAGGTAGTGAAGGGATATGAAAATTTAATAGTCATGGGTGACTGTAATTCGAGAGTAGGAAAAGGAAGAGAAGGAAACATAGTAGATGAATATGGGTTAAGGGTAAGAAATGAAAGAGGAAGCCATATCGTAGATTTTTGCACAGAGCATAACTTAATCATAGCTAACACTTGGTTCAAGAATCATAAAAGAAGGTTGTATACATGGAAGAATCCTGGAGATACTAGAGGGAATCAGACTCTAACCACAATCTATTGGTTATGAACTGTAGATTAAAACTGAAGAAACTTCAAAAAGGAGGGAATTTAAGGAGATGGGATCTGGATAAACTGACTAAACCAGAGGTTGTAGAGAGTTTCAGGGAGAGCATGAGTGAACAATTGACAGGAATGGGGGAAAGAAATACAGTAGAAGAAGAAAGAGTAGCTCTGAGGGATGAAGTAGTGAAGGCAGCAGAGGATCAAGTAAATAAAAAGACGAGGGCCAGTAGAAACCCTTGGGTAACAGAAGAAATATTGAATGTAATTGATGAAATGAGAAAATATAAAAATGCAGTAAATGAAGCAGGCAAAAAGGAATACAAATGTCTCAGAAATGAGATGGACAGGAACTGCAAAATGGCTAAGCAGGGTGTGCTAGAGGACAAACGTAAGGACGTAGAGGCTTGTCTCACTAGGGGTAAGATAGATACTGCCTACAGGAAAATTAAAGAGACCTTTGGACAAAAGAGAGCCACCAGTATAGATATCAAGAGCTCAGATGGAAACCCAGTTCTAAGCACAGAAGGGAAAGCAGAAAGGTGGAAGAAGGATCTATACAAGGGCGATGTACTTGAGGACAATATTATGGAAATGGAAGAGAATGTAGATGAAGATGAAATGGGAGATACGATACAGCGTGAAGAGTTTGACAGCACTGAAAGACCTAAGTCGAAACAAGGCCTCAGGAGTAGACAACATTCCATTAGAACTACTGACGATCTTGGAAGAGCCAGTCCTGACAAAACTTTACCATCTGGTGAGCAAGATGTATGAGACAGGCGAAATACCCTCAGACTTCAAGAGGAATATAACAATTCCAATCCCAAAGAAAGCAGGAGTTAACACATGTGTTAAATTACCAAACTATCAGTTTAGTAAGTCACAGCTGCAAAATACTAACGCGAATTCTTTACAGACAAATTGAAAAGCCGACCTCGGGGAAGATCAAAAAAATGGTTCAAATGGCTCTAAGCACTATGGGACTCAACATCTTAGGTCATGAGTCCCCTAGAACTTAGAACTACTTAAACCTAACTAACTTAAGGACATCACACACACCCATGCCTAGGGAAGGATTCGAACCTGCGACCGTAGCAGTCCCGCGGTTCCGGACTGCAGCGCCAGAACCGCTAGACCACCGCGGCCGGCTGGGGAAGATCAGTTTGGATTCTGGAGAAATGTTGGAACACGCGAGGCAATACCCACCTTACGACTTATCTTAGAAGGAAGATTAAGGAAAGGCAAACCTACGTTTCCAGCATTTGTCGACTTAGAGAAAGCTTTTGACAATGTTGACTGCAACACCCTCTTTCAAATTCTGAAGGTGGCAGGGTTAAAATACAGGGAGCGAAAGATTATTTACAATTTGGACAGAAAGCAGATGGCATGTTATAAGAATAGAGGGGCACGAAAGGGAAGCAGTGGTTGGAAAGGGAGTGAGACAGGGTTGTAGCCCATCCCCGATGTTATTCAATCTGTATATTGAGCAAGCAGTAAAGGAAACAAAAGAAAAATTCGGAGTAGGAATTAAAATCCATGGAGAAGAAGTAAAAACTTTGAGGTTCACCGATGACATTGTAATTCTGTCAGAGACAGCACAGGACCTGGAAGAGCAGCTGAACGGAATGGACAGTGCCTTGAAAGGAGGATTTAAGATGAACAGCAACAAAAACAAATCGAGGATAATCGAATGTAGTCGAATTAAATCGGGTGATGCTGAGGGAATTAGATTAGGAAATGAGACACTTAAAGTAGTAAAGGAGTTTTGCTATTTGGGGAGCAAAATAACTGATGATGGTCGAAATAGAGAGAATATAAATTGTAGACTGGTAATGGCAAGGAAAGCGTTTCTGAAGAAGAGAAATTTGTTAACATCGAGTATAGATTTAAGGGTTAGGAAGTCTTTTCTGAAAGTATTTGTATGGAGTGTAGCCATGTATGGAAGTGAAACATGGACGATGAATAGTTTGGACAAGAAGAGAATAGAAGCTTTCGAAATGTGGTGCTACAGAAGAATGCTGAAGATTAGATGGGTAGATCACATAACTAATGAGAAGGTATTGAATAGAATTGGGGGTAGAGGAGTTCGTGGCACAACTTGACAACAAGAAGGGACCGGTTGGTAGGTCATGTTCTGAGGCATCAAGGGATAACAAATTTAGCATTGGAGAGCAGCGTGGAGGGTAAAAATCGTAGAAGGAGACCAAGAGATGAATACACTAAGCAGATTCAGAAGGATGTAGGTTGCAGTAGGTACTGGGAGATGAAGAAGCTTGCACAGGATAGGGTAGCATGGAGAGCTGCATCAAACCACAACAACAGCAACGAACTATTGACGTAATAATTTTTACCTCAGAATAAT
Source organism: Schistocerca americana (assembly GCF_021461395.2). NCBI lineage: Eukaryota > Metazoa > Arthropoda > Insecta > Orthoptera > Acrididae > Schistocerca > Schistocerca americana. The sequence goes on along the minus strand of NC_060125.1, from coordinate 265,602,574 downwards.
AGAGTAAAAGAGACTAACAGTTCGATTAGTATCTTTCGGTCAGATGCTGCAGTCGTAAGAAATTTCTCGAACATTTCCGTCGTCAATTGTAATTGATATTCAGTTTCCACTGCAGGCCAGTTTCAGTTATAATGCCATTTTCAAGTGTCAACTGCAAAGAACAGACAATAGTTACATACAACGTTAACACAAAGTGACATAATCGTAAAGATGACGGTTTACCTTCACACTGAACCAGCAAAAACTTATATGACAACTATGACAAGCCATCAAGGAACTCAGCCAACAGTAAATGACAAACACAAAACTTACGATAAGTAGTAATGTTTGAGTTCAGTATAAAAAAGTTTAAAATGATCAGCAGAAATGAGAATACTGCTAAGCGAGAGCTAACAATAATTAAATAAAATATCATAGTAGGTGATACCAGAAATGTTATTTCAAACAACTTGACGCGAAATTCGAGAAAACATAATAGAAGAAAAATAAATGGTTCAAAATGGTTCAAATGGCTCTGAGCACTATGCGACTTAACTTCTGAGGTCATCAGTCGCCTAGAACTTAGAACTAATTAAACCTAACTAACCTAAGGACAGCACACGCATCCATGCCTGAGGCAGGATTCTAAAAATAAATGCACTGTCTAGAAAGCTATGTTAAATATCACTAGCTAACTGGAAGAGGCCATAAGAACTTCCTGCAAATGAGTTACACTGATTTCATACATAGACATACAATTGATGAAGGAAATCAAGCCACCACAAAACAAGAAATTATGTTTCTTTCCCTCTAGAAATGTACAAATCACTTTTGGTTCCAGCCACCAGCCACCATAACATCTCCCCTTTCTTATTTGTGTCGGTGCTGACACAACAGAAGGTATACCAATAACACAGTTGGATTGTATGGAAACTGAACATGATTCATTAGTGTACAGAAGAGGAAACTAAATATCTTAAATGAGCTGCTACAGAAGGATATTAGAATTCGAGTGATATGACAAGAAATTACGAGAACGGGCGAGGCTGGAAATACAGGTTCTTGGAGCACCGAATAATTTATCCCTGCGTTATCTTCACACTGTTAGTAAGAGATACTAAACAAGGTTTTCCGTTAAAGAAGATAATACAGTGTTAATACAAGTAGTTTTGAAATTCTCGCTTGGACATCTAGAATGAAATTTTCCGTAATTTCCCCAATTTACTTAGGGTTGTGTCCTAGACAGGAGGCCGCGCGGGGTAGCCGCACGGTCTAAGGCGCCCAGTCACGGTCCTTGCGGCTCCCCCCGTAGGAGGTTCGAGTCCTCCCTCGGGCATGGGTGTGTGTGTTGTCCATAGCTTAAGTTAGATTAATTTAGATTAAGTAGCGTGTAGGTTTAGGGAGCGATGACCTCAGCAGTTTGGTCCCATAAGACCTTACCACAAATTTCCTACACAGGACATCAAAAGCGAGCCTTACTTGTCTTTGATACGGGATGTAAGTATTCGATATCTAAACTCTACTGAATCCACCAACAGTGGATTAACTTGGATTCTCACGTGCGAAAATTTGACATTTTGTTCAAAATCACGTCATAGAGTATTCATACTATGTTGTCTCGTACTTAATTACATATTCAGTCACTTTTTCATATTACCTTTCCATGAACTTTTAGAGGTATAATTTTTCACAGGATCAAAAACTGCAAAGTTGGCGATAAAGAGTTGCTGGTTAGAAACTACTAATTTGTTTCTTTATTGATTTAAAACTACTTAGGGCAACGACATAAAGTCATAGCCACAGCTGAAAACGACCGATAGTGTCGATGCACGCGTGACAGTACATTATACTGACAGAACTGAAGTCTGGGTTCCAAGTCTTGTGGCATTGTTGTTTAAACACACTGTTTTTGGGGGAGTGTAATTTGCTGCTTAACTGGTTTCCTTCATATTGTATTTTTAAAGTGTGTATTGTGTGTATTTCTTGGACAAATTGAGAGTGTTAATAACTAAGTGTTCTCCGGAAAGTGTACTAATGCGAACAGATCTTTGACGTAACCTTAAGCCAATTTTCTGTAACTAGAATAACCAGTTTCTCTAATGTTCCTATTCACAGCGGTAAATTTATTCTAATTAGGATGGCACCCGTTGCAAAAAAATTTCTCTGCACACTGCCAGGTTTCCGGAGAGCGCCTTCCGCTGCACCGAACAATAAATTCATCTCGCCTAAGTTCTTTTACCGAGCACTGCTCCATTATCGACAACCAGCCATATACTGTAAACAGCTGTCAACTCTGCTGTAGACACATCACAGATCACTGAATATTATTTGTCAGCCCAGTATAGCCAACGTCGATGACACAGTTGTTTGGAGTGAAACAAGAGCAGCCTACTAATACACGTCTCACACGCATTATTCATTCAAGATCTTGCACCCCATTAATACTCATTTACTAACAATGGTTCCTTATCTCAAAAGAACATCTGTCGTCTGTATAAATTCTTCACTTACGGTGTAGTGTATAATGCCTTCATCAGTTATGTGCAACAGCTCCGCTTATACACATTTTTCATACAGAAAAATCTGCTTGTCACTATAGTTTGTTTCAAATAAATTTCCTAATTATTTCAGAGAGCAGTGAATTTCTGTTTGGACTTCCTTCTGTTGTGCCAAAATGAATGTACCGCACGTCATATATTTTCTAGAATGGTGCTGATTTGCGGGGGGGGGGGGGGGGGATACAAACAATTCTTCCCTGTATTTACCTTTAGATACTATTTTTACGTAGCTCCACTGTGGCTGGGCGTAGTAGCGCAGTAGCCCCCTCCCCAACACCAACAAGAAAAAAAAAGAAAGAAAGAAAAAATGGTTCAAATGGCTCTGAGCACTATGGGACTCAACTGCTGAGGTCATTAGTCCCCTAGAACTTAGAACTAGTTAAACCTAACTAACCTAAGGACATCACAAACATCCATGCCCGAGGCAGGATTCGAACCTGCGACCGTAGCGGTCTTGCGGTTCCAGACTGCAGCGCCTTTAACCGCACGGCCACTTCGGCCGGCAAAGAAAGAAAGAAAGCGACAACGCAGCACGTCGAGACGAGAGAGCAAGTGACAGGACGGCAAAGATAGTCACTGCGCCGATACTGCTTTTGAATGGAAATATGACATGACGTCAGCGACGAACAATAGCCACTGTCTGAATCGACGCTAGACACTTTTTCTTATCACACGCCGGCGCGGAAACGAAAGTAGCGGTTGGTAGCAATCCACAGAGGGGAGAACACGTTGGTGAAGGTATTAATGTCCTATTCATCCGTCTGTATTTGTAATGCGTACGTCACCAACGTGCAGAAAACCATTCTCCGTTCTGTAGTTCGTTTTAGGAAATACTGTTTATTTAATCCGCCGATAAGAATTTTGCTTACCGGTATTGGAAAGGAATTAATGAATTGGCAATTAATGTCCTCCAATCCATCCACCACTAGTTCACTAGCACCACTTGCATGTGCAACAATTACAGACATGTCGTTTCACGCGTGGTGCTGCACTCGCTTGCACAGGCGCTGTTCAAAACACTGTACAATGTTGGGTAGAGGAGCTTTTGCCTGGCACCAGACATCCTAAAGTTATACCACAACAGTGCGCTTACCTCGGTAGATGGGGCATTGCTCTAGCGTATCCGCGTCCGCGTTGGGTCTACTGGAGCCAGTTTAGCATAAAATCATAATGTGTCGGTATTTTGGTGCCATACAAACGGATGCACCATAGACAGTTATGAGTTTGTGACATGTAAATTTTTTTAATCAAAGAAAAAGCAGCAGTTTACTGCAGGAAGACGCGAAAGTATGACTAAGTAAGGTGGCCGTGGGGTCTGCTTGTCCAAATACGAGGGTAATAAAATGTAAAATGGTTGATAACCGTAAACAGATTAGAGAAATGTCAGAAAATGGAGAAACTCTGGTAGATCTCGTACCAGATCTGAGCGTCCGCAGCTCGTGGTCTAGTGGCTAACGTTGCTGCCTTTGGATCGCAGGGTCCCTGATTCGATTCCCTGCTGGGTTGGGGATTTTCGCTGCCTGGGACTGGATGTTTGTGTTGTCCTCATCATTTCATCATCATCATTCGTGACAGTGCCTAGATTGGACTGGGTAAAAAATTGGACTGTGAAAAAATTGGGACTTTGTACGGGCGCTGATGACCGCGCAGTTGAGCGCCCCACAAACCAAACATCATCATCATCTAGTGTGTATGATCCCAAGCAGGGTCTAGTGAACCCAGTTTCAAATGGCTCTGAGCACTATGGGACTTAACGTCTGAGGTCATCAGTCCCCTAGAACTTAGAACTTCTTAAACCTAACTAACCTAAGGACATCACACACATCCATGCCCGAGGCAGGATTCGAACCTGCGACCGTAGCAGTCGCGCGGTTCCAGTCTGAAGCGCCTAGAACCGCTCAGCCACACCGGCCGGCGAACCCAGTTTAACGAAAAATCTGAATGTGTCGGTATTTTTGGTACCATACTAACCGACGCACCTTAGACTGTCTTGATTTTGTGACATTTAAATTTTTTAGCCAAAGGAAAGCCAGCAGTTTACTGGAGGAATAATCAAAGGTGTGACTAGGAAAAGTGGCTATGGGGTCTGCTTGTTCAAAGACGGGGGAAATAAAATGGAAAATGTAGAAAATTGCTAACGGGTTTGAGAAAAGCCAGAAAACGACAAAAGAGTGATAAGATTCTCACTAGATATGAAAGGATTGAAAACAGGAACTTATAGCCATCTCACGCTCTCGAAATATTCTCATTGGACATGGGACTTATACAGTGCATTTACACTTCATAGGAAGATCGACAAATTGTGTCTATTATGAAACAGAGGGGTCCACCGGGCACAATGTCTTTGAGTGGGCGGCTGGTGCACTGGTTGCTTCAATAGCCAGTAAGGTGTTAACAACGCACTGGAAGATCGAAAAAGATTTAAATATCTCACAAAACTTGCCAGGAATAATTCTCCTTGTTCTCAGTAGGAGTTATGAAGAGCACAGATTAATTCCGAAGATCGGAAGAGTCTCATCCGTCAGATGAACTCAGGCACATTGTTGGCGTTTAGTATATATTAAATACCGATTAAGACATTAAGTTTCTGCGGTAAGGTGAATAGGAGATGGTCTTCGCCTGTACGATGCTACCCGGACAGGAAGATGAAGAAAGCAGGCAGATAAAAGTATACTCGGAACAGGAAGGACTTCTAAGTGTTGACGATTCTCTCTCAGTCTTCCAAACAAATTTAGTTAGAGCAACATCCAGCGTATGTGTTTATAGTTTATTGATTATTGTTCATGAAACGCGCAGTGGTAGAAGACAGTATTTGTTTACGTTCTTTGTAGCAGATAAGCATAAATGTAAAAAATGAAGTTCCGGGCTGTAGTACAATCAATACGACTGGGAAAGGATGGTCGCATTAGGCTTGTGACGTGGAGAATATAATATGTACAGATTGCACTCACTACCTACGTACAGACGTAACCACAGCATTGTCGTGGTTAACGTCTGTTTCTGTGGTATACACCTTTAAAGGAAACTAGGTAAAGATCCTACATGTAAATTTAGATGACAAAAATAATTCCGTTGTAGAGCGATATACAATAGTGACAGAATTCAGTATAACCAGCACAACAAAAAACTCCGTGGAGATCATGCAGATAAAAGTCATACAGATTGAAAAATAAGATCCAAATTTGATGTAAAACTGTACTCTGCAACTATCTGAGTATTTTGAATTAGTCTTAGATAGGGCGTCTAAATGAGCAGTTATCGGTATTGTATAAAGTAGATCTAAAAGAAGAAGATTAGAATCCCACTTACGGCCTTTACAACAACAACCGTAAAGCGTTTTTAGAAATATCAAGCGCAGTTTGGCTATAACAATACTCGTGTTAGAGTATAATAACGGCAGCCATGTAAATTAACTCTGCCTCAACAGTAATGAAAGCAGGTGAATGGAGTGATTTGCCACTGAAAACAACTTCCTTAGGGTTACGAATAACAGACAGTCCATTGGGGATTTAATGAACAAAGTAAGAGCATTTGGACTATCAGACCAATTGTGTGATTGGATTGAAGAGTTCCTAGATAACAGAACGCAGCATGTCATTCTCAATGGAGAGAAGTCTTCCGAAGTAAGAGTGATTTCAGGTGTGCCGCAAGGGAGTGTCGTAGGACCGTTGCTATTCACAATATACATAAATGACCTTGTGGATAACATCGGAAGTTCACTGAGGCTTTTTGCGGATGATGCTGTGGTATATCGAGAGGTTGTAACAGTGGAAAATTGTACTGAAATGCAGGAGGATCTGCAACGAATTGACGCATGGTGCAGGGAATGGCAGTTGAATCTCAATGTAGACAAGTGTAATGTGCTACGAATACATAGAAAGGAAGATCCTTTATCATTTTGCTACAATATAGCAGGTCAGCAACTGGAAACAGTTAATTCCATAAATTATCTGGGAGTACACATTAGGAGTGATTTAAAATCGAATGATCATATAAAGTTGATCGTCGGTGAAGCAGATGCCAGACTGAGATTCATTGGAAGAATCCTAAGGAAATGCAATCTGAAAACAAAGGAAGTAGATTACAGTACACTTATTCGCCCACTGCTTGAATATTGCTCACCAGTGAGGGATCCGTACCAGATACGATTGATAGAAGAGATAGAGAAAATCCAATGGAGAGCAGCGCGCTTCGTTACAGGATCATTTAGAAATCGCGAAAGCGTTACGGAGATGATAGATAAACTCCAGTGGAAGACTGTGCAGGAGATACGCTCCGTAGCTCGGAACGGGCTTTTGTTGAAGTTTCGAGAACATACCTTCACAGAAGAGTCAAGCAGTATATTGGTCCCTCCTACGTGTATCTCGCGAAGAGACCATGAGGATAAAATCAGAGAGATTAGAGCCCACACATAGGCATACCGACAATCTTTCTTTCCACGAACAATACGAGACTGGAATCGAAGGGAGAACCGATAGAGGTACTCAAAGTACCCTCCGCCACACACCATCAGGTGGCTTGCGGAGTATGGATGCAGATGTAGATAGATGTAGATGTAGAACAACTTCCTTAAAGCTGAGTACAACAGGTAGTTCACTGAATGAGCTGCTTGTGATCTAAGCCTACTATCCGAGCGGAAGAGGTGTAACGCGAAAACACCGTAGACTTATTTTTCTCAGAATGATGATGATGAGGTCCCATATTCCGAGGAGCGCAGGGACGATGCGGAAGACCCGCACCGCTGTACTAGGCAAGGTCCTAGTGGAGATGGTTCGCAATTGCCTTCCTCCGACCGTAATGGGGATGAATGATGATGATGAAAACACACCCAGTCATCTCGAGGCAGGAAAAATTCCTGACCCCTGCCGGGAATAGCACCCGGGACCCCGTGAGAGGGGAAGCGAGAAAGCTGCTGCAAGACCATTAGCTGAGGACTTTCACAGAATAACTAACCAAAATAAACGATTGAATTAAACAGCGAATGATTGTTGCGGCCCTCTAAGTTCGAACATTCTAACTGAGATGTATTGCAGGAGTGTACGCTGTGAGAAGACAGCCGTAAGTTCAACGATAGAGGCAGGCGTGTTGTAGGGGCCATCACAACAGAGGGCTATCTGTGGAGAGGTCAGACAAACATATGGTCTCTGAAGTCTTTTCAGCGTATCCAGAGGTAACGGTCTGAACAATTGACTGGTCTGGTATCACAACATTAACAAATTTGACCATGCATTGTAGGTGTTGCGAAACTAGAGCCGGCAGGTAGTGATTGAGGGATACCCGAAGGCTTAACGGGACGTCACAGAGAAAGTGAATCCTCGTGCGTTACCTCGCATGTGACAGTATCGTGGTGACTTTTTCAACTGGAAAAGCGCCCTTGAGTGAATTGTCTAGATGCGATGTTGAGGTATTCCCGTGACCAGAAAGTTCCCCAGGTACGTCCATCATGGAACATGTGTGGTACCAGATCGGACATCCAGTCCGTCCCAGTGCCAGTATCCGCGATCTCAAGGACCATTTACAATGGTTGCGGGACAACCTACCTCATGTGAAGATACATCGGTTTTATGACACCCTCCTCAACCGAATCTGTACATGCATCCACGCCATACGGGGTGCAGTGACATGCTGATAAGTGGGCGAAGGATCAATCTAGATATACTAGGGGTAACATGGAAGGATTTCTGGTCAGATGGGTGTAAGGTAATATCAACAGCAGCAGCAAATGGCATAACGGGAGTAGGAATAGCTATGAATAGGAAGGCAGGGCAGAGATTGTGTTACTCTGAGCAGTTCAGTGATAGGGTTGTTCTTCTCAGAATCGACGGCAATCAACACCGACAACGATAGTTCACATATGCATGACGGCATCGTAAGCTGAAGATTAAGAGACATGCAAAGTATTTGGGGATATTGAAAGAGTAATACAGTACGTAAAGGGAGATGAAAAATTAATATTCATGGGGGACTGGAATACAATTGTAGGGGGAGGAGTAGAAGAAAAGGTTACAGCAGTACATAGACTTGGGACAAAGAATGAGAGAGTAGAAAGAGAAATTGAGTTCTGTAATAAATTTCAGCTAGTAATAGCGAAAACTCAGTTCAAGAATCACAAGAGGAGGAGGTATACTTGGGAAAAATCGGTTGATACGGAAAGATTTCAGTTGGATTACATCATGGTCAGACTGAGATTCCGAAATAAGATACCGAATCGTAAGGCGTACCCAGGTGCAAAGGCAGACTCAGACCACAATGTAGCAGTGATGAAGAGTAGGCTAAAGCGTAAGACATTGGTCAGGAAGAATCAATACCCAAAGAAGTGGGATACGGAGGTACCAAGGAATGACGAGATACACTTGAAGTCCTCTAAGGCTATAGATACAGCAATTATGAATATCTCAGTAAGCAGTACAGTTGAAGAGGAATGGAATGTCAGCTGGACAATAACAGAAGTTGGAAAGAATAACATAGGTGCAAAGAAGGTAACTGCATAGAAACCATGGGTAACAAAAGAAAAACTTCAGTTGATTGATGTTGTGTACATAGTTCCGCGTAGTCAGTGCGTACACAACTTTCCCACTAGAGCGTGCCCCGCTAAGCACAACAGCGCAGGCGCAGTGCTCGTGCATCTCCACACTACGAGATGGCGCTGCCTTAGAGACGGACCTAATTCTGCTTCCGCCAATCCACGTATTAATATGTAACGCAGCCAATGAGATTGCTGCTAACGTAGAACCTTTTCTTCTCGCGGATCACACTCGCGCAGTGATAGCTGAATGCGCGAGGTATTATAACGAGTGTACAGACCTCCGATTAGTCAGTCTGCATTTGTCTGCACCAGTCTGCACCAGTCTGCATTAGTCTGTACCAGTCTATAGTCAAGTTTCAGTCTGCGCCTAATAAGATTATCATATTCCTGTACATAGCCATGAAGATAAATGTATAGACACTTTGTCAAGTATCAGAGATATGTGAGAATAAGATTAACGTACCAAGACCAAAGGAACTTCAGATTGTCAATTGTAAATAGCATCCAGAATCAAGTTAAGTAATTTTACGCTTTTTATTATTTTAATAAATGTGTGTGAAAATTAATCAAGTTCTGTTTAAAGTTGGTCGCCGTCAGTCTGCTACACTAAGCGTGCAAGTGGGATTTCTATTGTCTGACCTAACGGCAGAAGATAAACACGCCACGATAAGACCACGAGACATATTGCTGACATTCGCCTACTTCGTTAGAGCGACAAGTCAAATAAACTAATGGTGTGTGTACCGAAGGTCTCACAGTACGCACACCACAATCGATGAAAGAAGCAAGTATAAAAATATTCAAGGAATTTCAGGAATACAGAAATACAAGTCATTGAGAAATGATATAAATAGGTAGTGCAAGAAAGCTAAGACGAAATGGCTGCATGTAAAATGTGAAGAAATCGGAAAATAAATGATCGTCAGAAGGATATAGGAAAATCAAAGGAACATTCGGTGTAATTAAAAGCAAGGGTGGTAACAGTAAGAGTGCAACGGGAATTCCACTCTTAAATGCAGAGGAGAGAGTGGATATGTGGAAAGAGTACACTGAGGCGGCAGATTTGTCTGATGTGATCGAAGAAAAAACAGGAGTCGATTCATAAGAGATAGAGCCAGTATTAGGATCATAATTTAAGAGAGTTTTGTAGGACTTGAGATCAAATAAGGCAGAAGGGATAGATAACATTCCATCAAGATTTCTAAAATAATTGGTGGAAGTGGCATGAAAACGACTATTCACGTTGGTGTGTAGAATGTATGAGTCTGGCGACATACCATCTGACTTTCCGAAAAAAATCGCCAAAATAATTCCGAAGGCTGCAAGAGCCGACAAGCGCGAGAATTGTAGCACAATCACCTTAACGGCTCACGTATCCAAGTTGCTGACAAGAATAGTATACAGAAGAATGGAAAACAGAACTGATGATGTGTTAGATGACGATCAGTTTGGCTTTAGGAAAGGTAGAGGCACAAGAGAGGCAATTGTGACTTTGCGGTTCATAATGGAACCAAGACTAATGAAAAATCCAGACACGTTCGTAGCATTTGACGACCTGGAAAAAGCGTTCGGCAATGCAAAATCGTGCAAGACGTTCGAAATTCTGTGAAAAATAGCGGTAAGCTGTAAGGAGAGACGGGTAATATACAATATGTACAAGAGCCAAGCGGGAATAATAAGAGTGGGCGACCAAGAACGAAATGCTTGGATCGAGAAGGGTGTAACAGAGAGATGTAGTCTTTCGCCCCTATTGTTCAATCTGCATATAGAAGAAGCAATTATGGAAATAAAAGGAAATTTCATTAGCGGAATTAAAATTCAAGGCGAAAGGATATCAATGATACGATTCGCAGATGACATTGCTATTCCGGGTGAAAGTGAAGAAGTTACATGATCCGCTGAATGGAAGGACCAATCGAACGAGTACAGCATATAGACTGAGAGTAAACCGAAGAAAGACGAAGGTAATGAGAAGTAGCAGAAACGAGAAGAACGAGAAGCTTAGCATCCGGATTGATGCTCACGAAGTAGATGAAGTTAAGGAATTCAGCTACCTAGGCAGCAAAATAGCCACTAACGGACGGAGCAAAGAGGACATCAAAATCAGACTAACACTCCCATTTATAGAGCCCACCATCATACGCCAAGTGATGCCAAGTATATGACTACATTGTTTCATCGTTCTTGATTAAATGTGTTGGGCTATGCGGTTGTAGACACTTTCTTTTCATAGTTCCAATGTACACGTGTCCGCAACTACATATAATTTTATATACACCTAATGCTGCTAGGTGATTTCAAGAGAACCTGATGTTCTTGCGAGATTTTAATTATCAAAATCCGACTTAAACGAGACATATCAAGGTCATATACAAATGCTTCGTGTCTATATTTCAGACGTTTAATAATGAGACAACGTGATCTACATTTTGACTGTGTACTTTATTCCTAAGGTATCTGTGAGAAAAGAAGAAGAAATGCTAGAATGTAACGTCTTGTGTAAAGTGATGATGTTACGAATTACTTGCTCTTCTGCTGGGGAGGGACTACATTACATGTACTTGAAGTGATAATAATTATTTTATCAACAAAACAGTGGAGTATTATTTTAAGCGTAGCTGAAAATAGAAATTGTGTGTCGATTATATGGTCGGAAATCGTTACTTGGCTTAAGGATACCATGGAAAACTAAGCGAGAGTAACTGCAGAAACTGTACAGAATGGCGGATGAAACTATCTGTTACTTTTAAATATTTCACTGAGAACTCTTCATCACTTATCTCCTAGGTACTGTAATGATGCCTTGTAGCCAATAGTTGGACACTGTGTTTTGCTTTCTTTCTAGACTGTTGCTGAGCAGTTCAGAAAGCAACGACCACAGTCGAATGGCCTAACAACCTGATACTGAAGACCTGTACGGCAACAGTGTTGTAGAAGAGGCTTTTTGATTAAGCGTCTATTGACAAAAAGACAACATCAACGGTAAAAAACGGCACACCTGTAGAATTTGACCTTATTCCGGTTTATTAACTCTTCTTAAGTCTTAGAAGTGAGCAGCTGTGATAGTGACTGAAGATAGCTTATGCTTAGGAGAAAAGACGACCTACCAGACGAACTGCCTTGATAGTTGCAGTATGCTTGCCCGTTAAAACGTCGGCCATCTTCCTGGATCATGCTCAGGTACACTCCTGTGAGCTTTTAAAACAACTGAAGCACTACTACACTGGAGAAACACTACCTCCAGGATATCACCATACATATGCTTCTTTTTATGTTCCCGTGAACGATAGGCAGTTTACTGTACTATTCAGTTGTCGACCGATACACAATTTTTTATGCATCATCTCAACACCATGAATTACAAAGACGAATTTATGAACTAAATAAAATACGAACAGAATATGAAAATACCTTATGATAAATATACTCAATGGTATTCTGTGGAGAACGTTCAGTGAGGATAAGGTAGTGTTTCGCGAAAAACAAAATGCAGTTCAATTAGTAAAATATTTTAATCGTCATTGGTATAGAATATCGTGATATCATAAGGAGATATGCAGATTGAAATGAAAAAAATCTGGAAATATTTGTGGAACATTTAACAGAACTACAAAGTGCAAATCATAAATATCATGAAACAGTCGCTATCCTAACGTTATTATACGGCGAGTACTCAATAAAAGTCTTGAGAAACAGCCAAGGAATAGAAATTAGAAATCCATGAGCGAATGGGGTGTAAATAAATAGACAAAATACGAAATCAAGGTACGGAAAATCATTCGAAAACTTGGGAGTGCATATGAATAACTGGATGAAAAAAGATGGAGTCAACATTTGCAAAGTATGTATGCAGAGAGATTATTTCGTCTGATAAAGAATTTCAAACCGATATGGAAAGAAGATCCTAGCAGACCGAAAAAAGATGAGAATCGTAATCGTAAAACTTGTCCTAACGAGGAAAGTGCAGAGGGAAACAAGATTTTTTCACGTGTAGTAAGTCATCTATTATTGCTAGATCCCACCAACAGAAGTATAAATTCAATAAATACCATAGTGAGGAGAAAGCGTCGACTAGTAGCAGCAAAAAATAGTAAATATTCATAAATAACCGAACTGTTACCGAGCACTTCCTCATCAACGTTCCGACCAAAACATAATGATCTTGCTACAGGACGATCTTTCTTTTGTTCCATAGGAGCTACAGCCCGGAACCGCGCAGCTGCTACGGTCGCAGGTTCGAATCCTGCCTCGGGCACGGATGTGTGTGATGTCCTTAGGTTAGTTACGTTTAAGTAGTTCTAAGTTCTAGGGGACTGACGACCTCAGATGTTAAGTCCCATAGCGCTCAGAGCCATTTGAGCCATTTTTTTACTGGCCTCGAGTAACCGCTCGTTTATTACAAAGTACAGTACAACAAAAACCTAGCGTATTGCATCACAAGTAAATGAGTGTAAGCTTCCGAAATGCGTCATTAGCAGTAAACGATCTTCGTAAACACAAGAAGAATGGACAAAAGGAAAGAAACACCCAAATCAAACAGCTTATACCTGGTTAAAGTGAGGACCATAATTTTGTAATTTATACGTTTACAACAGTTGGCATTTAAAAAAGATGTTCGAACAATGAGCAGCTAGCGGAGGGATGTGGAACACCGCGCCCTACCGGCGAGGGTAGTTTCGACAAGCACAATAGCTGTACGTGTGACGATGTATGTCACATATTCACTATTTGTCATCCACTTCTGGGGTCTTTCACGACATTTGAGACCCTATGTGTCTTACATAAAATTGTCTCAGCATCTTCTACAGCATCTTGGGTGTTTTAAAAACATTAATCAGAATCACTCTGTGTAGAGCGTTGCAGACAAGTTTCGACGAACTCCGAGGGGTTGCAGAGGCTGTCTTGAGAAACAGTTCGAGAATAGGAACCAGCGCCTGGAAGTGTCATTAAACCAACACTACGGAGCGTCACCTGGCATTAGGCCAGATATACGGCAGCGAACGTGACTTTGCAAAATTGTAGGCGGAACGTCTCGTAATGTTTCTCGTTATTCGGTATTCGCAATTGATTGCCACGGTCGCAAGTGGAGAACATGGAGCTAGTTGCTGCTTCGTGGGCCATGTTTCCCGTGAAAGTGAGGTTCTGTTGCTTTTGTGGACGACGGTTTCGAACGCAGGCTTGCTTCTCTAGTTTATTTTTCTCCTGTACACCGAAAAACATTGGGGATTTCAGAGGGTTCCAGAAGAAAGATAAACTGTGCATGGAAACCAATGTCCGAAATTGTCATCCACCAAGGCAGCATTACATCGCATGCATAGGAGACAAGGCCCTTGTATGCAGTACCTATCTCCGTCTTATCCACTGACCGTGGCAGTCAGTTGCGATCACTGAACACCGGACAACATTGCGAGACTTTCTGCCGAAGGGAAGGCCTAAAGCCAGGCATCGCCGCTTATAACTTTGACACTCTCTAGTGTCGATGGATGACGTTTCCGGACACAGGTTCCGATCTTCCATTTGTTCCTCAAAAACACGTCTAAAACCCACCCCTCGAATGTCACAGTATTTCTAAGACACCCTGTATGACGAAAAAGATGTATAAATGTACAGTAAGCATCATCTCCTGAACCAGTAGTTCGATTTCAAACAAGCTCGAGTCACATACCGCTCGTTGACTGGAAAGAGGTATTGTGGGGATAAGATTCACCTCTCATTGGGATGTGGTTGAAAATTGGGTGACATAGGAAATAGGAAATGGACAGGGCAAAGGGGAGGAGAAGGTAGTCAGAGAGAGGGTGGAGGAGGAAGTAGAGAGAGGGTGGAGGAGGAGATGGACAAAATGAGAAGGAGAAGGTTATGGACATGGAATGGAGAGGAGATGTGAGCAATATATATTGGTAAGCCAAAACATAGTAGCTTGTCCGTCTTTGGAACGAAATATATCACAGATTCTGCGTATCAGGGATCCGATAGTATGTTGGTAGGTTTGTGGAGGTATCTGGCATTAGATGTCTACTCACGCATCATGTAAATTCGCGTAAATAATGCGTACGTGGTGATGGCGACCCGGATAGGCTCCAAAGCATTTAAATTACATGAATGTAGTAGCCGAGACATCAACGTGAGTTCACAGTAATGCTTCTCAAACCACTGTAGCACGGTTCTGGATACGAGAGACGGACAATTATACTGCTTAAAGATGACATCGTCACCGGGAAAGATATCAAGCATGAAGAGATGCAGGTGGTTCGCAGCTGTCACCGTTTATTCGATTACTATCATAGGTCCCATCCAAGGGCAGTAGAATGTCTCCCGTAGCATAATACTGCTCCCACCAGCTTGCGTCTGTGACGCGCTGCACATTTCGTGGCGCCTTTCGCCTCTAAGATAGCGTTTGTAGAGACGACTTTCGACCAAATGCTGCAAAATTGTGCATCCGAAAAACCGTTACGATTCCACTTAACACTCGACTCCAGTTGGTACTGTGCCCACTGCAGTCGTAATTGACGATGTGGTTGGGTCAACATGTAAACACGGAGCGGTAGTCTGTTGCGGAGCTCTATGTTCAACAACGTACGAAGAACGGTGTGCTCTGAAACACTTGTGCGTGCACCAGCCTTGTCCTCTTTCGGCAGAGATGCCACAAATCACCATCTCTCCTACTTTACAGAGCAGACAAGCATCCGAACGCCAAGTTTCGTGAAGAGTCGTGGGCGTACAACCGTTTAGCGCTTAGTGGTAGTTTCGCTTTCCTTCTAACTCTTTCCATAGATGCTTACGACAGTAGCACCTGAACTTTCAACCAGCTTCGCCGTTTTCGAGATTCTCGTTCACAGAGTCCATGTAATATTAATCTAATGATAATCTGCCCTTTGTCAAAGTCGCTTATGTCCCTGTATTTCCTCAAGTGCAGTCCATAATTTCGCTAAGGTAACCCCGCCCGTGTCTGCTCTGCATACATCCTTTTGTTATTGCGTCACGTGCCCGCAACGCCATCAGGCGGCATCCAACGTCTAACATCCCTACCACAACAAAGGTCAGCATTTAATAACGATTGTGGTGCTGCTCACGCTGCTAAATACTGCATTTTCGGGCAACAACAGTCATATTATGTGACAGGTGTCATTAGAGCACAGTTAATAGTCATTTCATGTAATAATGAAAAAATTAGGTACTCATCTTTTTGTGTTTCCCACGCTGGTCTCGTCGTAAAATCATGGCTCAATCGTTGAAAATCTAGGTGGTTATGATTCCAAGCCCGGATGGAAAGAGGCCTAGGTTTTATTATGCTATATTCAAAAGTTTTGTAGATGCGCTTCACTTTTCCTGGACAATGATGATGTAAAAAAATAATCAACACTCCGAAATTAAGTTACCCTTCTTTTTAATTGCTTTTATTGCAATATCACGTGACACACTAACGTCACTTCACAATAAAAAACACACTTGAAAACATCTTCCTCACATTTTATAAGCCAACTACAATATGCATCTTTCCAACGTGACGTCCAAGACTTGAGTATCTCAAGGTCCGACTCTCTAACAAGTTAACAACTAACTAACAATCGCTTACGCGCCCAAAAATCAGAGTTACAAGTACGTCAAAGATAATAGTGAAAAAAGAAAGAATACACATAAGAAATATCATTGCAATACAAACATATCGATGTATCAAAAGTGAAATCAAATCTGAATGTTGTCTATGAAATATGTTACGTAGTTAACAGAAATACAGTAGAATATTACTGGTATCGAGAGGTTCAGGTGAGGTACCATAATGGTTATGTAATTCAAGTACCATTACAAACGTCATGGTGGACAGTGGTCACATTGTACTGGCTTATCATAGTATGTAATATACACGCATGCAGGCGAAGCTGCAGGTTACATACACCTCTTCCCTATACATCAAATATAACTGTGTCTTTATTGTGCCCTCTAATCTAGTCTGAGCCCAGCGTGTTGAGCACTATGCCGTCGGTGCTGTTCATTGACAAGCAAGGGAATGTGACCCGATTCACAAATCCCTCAGAGATATGCCACGACACTTTTGCCTCTCTCGCTTGAGCCGAATACCAGGAGAAGCAGGCCGGTTCCCGGCGTCTCGAGTCACACCCTCGACCAGAACGAGGACAACAAAAGCTCAGCTCTTGCGAAAGGTAGCTATTGTCAACCTGGGTGATGGATATCCGGTGCTTACTGTCGACAATAGAGACGCCCACGCACTGTAGAATCTGCCCCAAATACCAGCAGAGTGCGACCTACATTTAGCCGTAACACGTCGCTTGCCGTCTTATCGATTATCGTCAAGTGACTAACAGTTATTAATTCCTGTATTTGAACCAGCCTTGTTTCTCTGCCCCCTCCCCTCCCGCCCCATCAGGCCTATCTCCCGCATACTCACTCGAAGTTCTCGTAACAATCGTGACGAGAGATCACACATACGATGACGAACGTGGTGAAGACAAAGCGATACATGTCAGCCTGTTACGAACTTCGGCGTTGCTTAACCATGCACTTCTAGAGTGATCTATACTACCCACCCACCTTCCTTCTGGTCGTCGTCTCGCTCTTTTTTCGTCACTTGGAATCCAACGATACGTCCTGTCCACCTCCATTTCATTTTCATAACAATGATAATTACGTCCACTAGTCCAATATGTTCTTCAACCCTTATATCTTCAATGATCTTCCTTTTGTTTTCCATCACCTTTTGTCACAGACTAGGCGTTGCACGGCCTGTTGCAGGCACATTTGGTCCTCTCAGTGAATTCTCTATCTTTTAGAATTTTTATTGCCGGAAATGTAATTTTGGCTCCTGCATTCGCAACAGATTGGACATCCGAATCAGCATATATTTTTTAAACTTTTCGTTTTCACCTAATATTGTATCTTGGCATGTTCCTGAGGAATTTAATTTCGTTGCTCTATAATTTTATTTCTCTTTTTTTTTTTTTTTTTTTTTTTTTTTTTTTTTTTTTTTTTTTTTGTTACCCAGGGTTCACTTCCGTAGTATAGCAGCTTTGATACTGGCATAACTCTATTTTAAATATTTGATAAGTTTACTTTCTTACTTTACTTAGGAGACATCTTCTTATTGCACCGTATTGGTAAGTCAACTTCTCAATTTTGTCACTTTGATCCAGGTTTCTTATGTGCGCTGGTATGGTCTCTAAAACTTCAAATCTGTCTACTTGCTGTATTTCCTAGTTTTCTGTTACTCTATGTGTTGTTACTGCTTTTTTCCCCATAGAGAGCTATGGCTTTTGCTTTTTGTATTGATATTGACACGTTATATACCAAAAATACTTCGAGTAGTTCATAGGCATCTGCCTGCAGTCCATCTTCACTGTTCGTTATTTAAAAAAAATAGCGTACCTAATATATTTAATCTTGTTGGATAAAATTGTTTCTGAATTTATGTCGTTTAATTTTTCCATTGCTTTGCAATATCACCAATGTATGTGTTAAAGAGCAGTGGTGAAAGAGTGCAACATTGCGGATCTCTTAAGCTATTATCGTCTGTTCTGTCGTCATTATATCCATTTATTTGGTTCAAATGGCTCTGAGCACTATGGGACTTAACTTCTAAGGTCATCAGTCCCCTAGAACTTAGAACTACTTAAACCTAACTAACCTAAGGACATCACACACATCCATGCCCGAGGCAGGATTCGAACCTGCGACCGTAGCGGTCGCGCGGTTCCAGACTGTAGCGCGTAGAACCGCTCGGCCACCCCAGCCGGCATTTATTTAGATTTTTGCAGTACCATAGGTATTCTGAATTACATATGTGAGTTGTACTGGTATGCCTCTTCCTTGAAATCTCTTTCACAATACAGTGGTCAAACTAAACGTTGCATATCGTTGAAATTTTAATAGTGAACGTTTTGCTTCAGAAATTCGTTAAGATATTACTATCTTGGTTTGTTTGTAACATAATTCTAGCGGAATCAGTCCCTGATTATACCGTGAGGTGGCGGTATGTTCAGTCTGCGGTAACCGTGTCACTTTTAAACACTAAAGAACGTGTGAGACGTATCATTACAACAATTTTATTACTTCAAGATTATTCGGATAACAATGACATACAGCTACTGAAATGGAGCATGCAACGAGACAGGTGGATGTCACAGCGAATGAGGTTGTGAGTGAGAGTGATGTCTCTGGAATCTGGAACAGGTTTCTAACAACACGATCGGTTGAAGATTTCATACGAGTTGCAGCGGCAGAAGAATAACAAGTGTGCAGAAGTGAGATCTGTGTATAACAGCAAGCAGAAATTCATCAACAGCAATGCTACACGTCTACTGTGACAGTTTCAAACAGCTGCAGGAGTGCAGGTGTGTACACAAATGATACGAAATGGGCTCCATGAGAAGAGATTACGTGCCAGAAGGCCACTGAAGGCTCCTGCTCTAAATCGGAACTGGAGAACTGCTCACGTTGCATGGGCACCAAACCACTCTTTGTGGACTAGGCAGCAGTGAGACACAACCGTCTTCTTTCATGAGATCCTTATCAGACTCGACGGTGGCAATACTGGTGTGTAGAGGCCAAGAGGAAAACGTTTTCATTCTAACTATATCGCAGACCGACACATTTATCAAATCGGTCGTGGAATGTTTTGGGGTGATAACACGTATGACCATAGGACACCGCTTCTGCCAATATACGATAGAATAACTTGGATGAACCTAAGGACGACATCCTTACACACATTGTAGCTTCATTCGGAGAACATGTTGGAATGAGAATCACGCTGATGGACTGTTGTGTCAGATTTCTTGGAAATTGAGGTGGTTAGTGATAATACAGTTATTTAGAACACTCTGAATAAGAAATTATTAATTAAAACAAAACTTATCTCTGTTCACCATGGCTCGGCTGTAGCTATGAAACTGCACACGTGGACTTGCGGTTCAGAACGCACTCAGTGAGCCACAATTGCTATGTGGCGAATTGATACAAGTTCAGAATGGCCATAGTGTGGTAGACAAAGTTCACAGAAGATGGAACTCTCTTCACTTCCCGGCAGGTTACATTGGTTTTGTCATGGAGGGTAGGCAGCACACCGACGTTACTCCGACAGGAGCTTCCTGGATGTTGGCAGGATCCGACCTCGACTGGAACTGCCCTCCTGGCTTCTGGAGGCGCAATGTCACAGCAGAGGTGCGGCGAATACTAGCATCTCATTGGCGCCTGTGATACCGCTTTTCTGTGCAGTAGCTCTGCGATGGTCGATGCCTCTTGCCCTGCTCTCGGTACTCGACGACACCGCATGGACGACAATGCACGCCCACCGTCTTCACAGTCTCGTGGAAATCTTCCTAGTGGAGAGTCAATACTACGGAACAGCTTCCATACCCTTCAGATCTCAGCTACACTGATAACGAGTGGACCATCACAAAACGAGCGTTTTGCAATCTTCTTGTCCCACCACAGCTTCACAGATCCTTAAACAGGGGGAATGGGACATTATCCTGCAGGCTTATCTGGAAACTTTGCGAAGGAGTACGCCTACCTACATTCGATAGTGTCTCCAATTACGAGGAGGGCAATTGATTCACAACAATGTATTACGCAAAGTAAGAGTGAGAAGAAACTGTAGAGTTTTGAGAGGGATCTTTTGTATGGTTTTGTTTCTGTTCTCTTGTTTATGTTTGTAAAGTGGAAATGTGTTCAACTTCTTTTTTTTATGGCTGCACATAAAAGAACAAAGCCGGTTTTGTTTCCTATTGCGTCCAGTATTGACAGTAAGCAACGTTCATTTCGACCAATGTGTCTGCCTCCTTTATCCAAAGCCATTATACAATCCTCAAAAATGATAAGTAATGTTATGGACATTGCAAGAATCCACCAGGAAAATGTTTTGAACCTGTTAGTGTTTAATATATATCTGTTTGTGTGCGTGTGTGTATGTATGTGTGTGTGTGTGTGTGTGTGTGTGTGTGTGTGTGTGTGTGTACGAACAAGTGGCTAACACATGGCTAACACAGGGAGCTCTGTGAGACTGTTCGCAGGTGATACTGTCGTCTACAGGAAAATTTCTACTTCGGAAGACCGTAGCGAAATGCCGGAAAACCTGCAGAAGATCGACCATTGGTGTAGGGACAGGCATTTCATCCTCAACGTAAATAAATATAATGCTCGTAAATAGGTGAAGAAGTCGATTAACGTTTTTTTGCGTTACTGCTTACGAACCACTGGAAACGGTAACAATAAAAAAATGACGCACAGAACCAATTACAGGAAAAGCAGATATCATGCCGAGATTAAGTAGAAAAATCTTAAAGAAACATAATTCAACCAAGAAATAAATAAATCGGTCGATTCTTGAGTATCACTAATCAGTATGCCACTCTTACCAGGTTGCATTAATAGAGAAGACAAAAGATATTCTACTCAGAGAAACACGTTTCGTCACGGGATGGTTCAGTAGAAGCAAGAGCTGGACGGAAATACTCTACAGACTCCATTGGCAGACTCGATAGGAGAAACTTAACATCACGGAGAGATTTAGTTCTGAAACAACAAGAGCGTTCGTTCCATGAACAGTTGCATCGTACGTTACTTCACCACACATACATGTCGCAGGATGGCAACTATGTGAGAAAATCGTCGAAATTAGAGCTCACTCGGAATGCTGAAGAGCGTTCTTACTACTCACCATTCGTGAGCTGGTAGACGTAATAGTGGTAAAAGAAGTAACATCCCTCACACACCATAATGTGGCTTGCAACGTTTTGCCGTAGATGAATTTCCAACACTCATTGTTCCATTACACCCTGAACAACCCCTAATTTTTCAGTCGTTTTTCGTCTGTCTCATCATCAAAGCTCAAACTGGTAATAAGCATCGTTCGTGAACTTCTTTTTCTCACCCAAAGACTCCAATTTGAAAGACTTTGAAGCCACACAGTATTCTTGGTATTTATAACTCCATTTAGTTCACCAAAGAACTCCAGGTCGTTTTCAGTGTTCTCTTAACCTTCATTGTCACATCTAGTCGTTGTCTTCAGCTGCCATGGACATGATTCTCATCAGCATATTTTATATTATTTGTTCAGTTTCATTCCATTTACCATTCAGCTCCAATATCTGTCATTGCTTCTTGAAAATTCTTCTCGATTAAATGTGAACTAACTGTGTATACCACTATTGTGGATTTATGTATTCTTGATATCCCTGCTAGGAAGACAGCAAATAGCAACTCATGAACAGACACAATCAGAGGAGGTGGATTTCTTGACTTTGATGTATTCACTGTTGTACCTGTGTGCATTCAGGATCAATTACATAATCTTAAGTATATGTACTAGTGACAGGACTAATGATAATACCTAGTCTTCCAGGCGTATTACAACGAGGGAGGCTACCTTCGACAACTAACACGTATAAAACAAAAATTTTCATGTGTTAATGCACTGTTATCTGGTTAGTAACGTACTGATCCGTGCACCTCAGTGCGCGGTACCATTATGTTCCAAACAGCCGCGCGCGAAAGTGCGATTTTTCAGGGGTTGTATCTCGGGTTCTATTGATTACAGTGGTAAGTGGTGAAGGGTTTTTAATAGCTAGTGTTTTTAATAGCCCTTGGCCTAGCGACTGTTTATATATCAACCGGAAGAACGGGCATACAGTACCTGACTTACAGTACAGGCTCAAACTTATACAGTAAACACATCCTGCAGACCATTCTAATTGAGCAAATCGGTTGATTCTTTCGCATTGGATATGGTCTGTGACAGACCGTAAACGGCATGTAAAAGTATAAATTGTTCA
This sequence comes from Schistocerca americana, assembly GCF_021461395.2. Lineage (NCBI taxonomy): Eukaryota > Metazoa > Arthropoda > Insecta > Orthoptera > Acrididae > Schistocerca > Schistocerca americana. The sequence continues at coordinate 265,579,727 of NC_060125.1, read as the reverse complement.
CTGCCGGTTCCTAAGGAAACTTTGAAAACCATGATTTTGGGGTACGACAGAGCCTATAGTAAGGAATGGCCGGTTCCGTATTCATTTCATGGCATGTCGTCAAAATTTTTATCATATATTTTGTCAAGTTGATATTCTCTGGGAACATAGAAAATAATTCTTCGCTGTCTTATACGTTACCAAGTTCCAGAGGTTCGAAGTTCGCGTTCTTAAGGAGAAAACTGCCAAAACCGGTTTTAGACGTTTTGCATTGTGGGGCGCATTTATCTAAATACCTAAATTTAAACCCAACATTCAATAGACGTTCGTCTAGGAACGCCATTTTCCCGTTTCTTAAAATCATTATCCGTTATCAAGATATACACGAAGAACCGTGATTTTTGGGAACCAAAAGTACCATTTGCGGGCATCGGCACTTCCATAATTTATATTCATGGCAAACATCTTAATTTTTATCATAAATTCCTCATATCACGTTCTCGGGGAACCTTGAAACTATTTTCAATATCATTACTCGTTTCCGAGATCTAGAAGTTCAAAGAACCGAACTAATGCAAGTAAAACATGTACGTAACATCCAGTCTGAGTCGAAAATATAGATTTAAATGACACAATGAGCACATGGAAAGGCTTCTAGTGTCATCGAAAGGTTTCTGAGGTAACCAAACTACGTTTTAGTCAATATTTTTCATCAATAAAATTTTATGGCGTGCTGTGCTCGTGTAATGGGCGCTTCTGGAGTATACATACATGGCGAAGTGGTACTGCAGTGGCACAAAATGGGCTAAAGAAGACCTTAACATACCTGAAAAGAAAATGACCGCAAAACAGGAAAGACTGTAAATTCAATAATATCTTTTTGACAACTTTTTTTAAAAAAAGAAAGTGTAAGTCAAGGTTATTCAATCAATTGCCATAATCGAGCAAAGTATACAGATAAAGTGCAAAGAAAACGATTTTGTGTTAACCTTATATTATGTGTACCTATCTGTTGTTTGTATTTTTCAACGTACAAAAATGTGTCGAAGTATATAAATAAACTGACAAATTTTCCTGACCTATAGTGCTCGTTTTGTATAAGCAGAAAACCCTACTATAGCAGGGAAAAGAAAGGAACTGGAGGAAAAATGCCTCTTTCGGAGCACAGATGGGGGAATACATTTTTTCTGGAAGTCTCTTACAGGAAAGTGGGAAACAAACGCCTGAATCATCGTTCTGCCTTCCTTACAAAAAAAATTAGGCATGCGAACATTTTTGCACTTTATTCGGCTGAAAGAGAATAGCAGAGAGATAGTGACGATGGAAAACAAAGGAGACAGTGGCAATCGGAGTGAAAGAGAGAGGAGACAGTGATGGTGGGAGAAAAAAATAGCAGTGAAAGAGAAATTGATGAAGACTATAGTTGAGTGGAGATGGTGACAGTCAGTGAGAGACAGGAACAGAAAAAGAGAAAGAGTGATGAACAGAGACAGAAGCAGTATAAGTAAACGACAGAGGAGATAATGTAAACGAAAAATACATATTTGCAGAGAGCATATGTAGGCTTGGGGGTTCTGGACCCTCCCCGACGCGCGATCTTCAATACGTTATAGGCAGGGGAGGGGGTGGGGGGCATCTTGGTTAAAAAATTTAAATGCGTTGGTATAGGGGAGAAAAAAGATGCACCCTCCAGAATTTTTGAGCTGCCGAGGTGTGGTGAAGACCGTGGTAGTGGAACAAAAAGATAAAAGGAGACAGTGTAAGAGAGGAGGCGGTGGCTATGGAATATTCTGCAAATCAATGGGAGAAAGTCGAAACTGGGAGAGATATATGGAGAGTAGCAGTGAGAAGGAAACGCTAAATATGGAAGCTTAACTGCGAAGGGAGTCTGGGTAAGGGATTTAGAACATTCTTTGTTAAAAGAAGCTCGAATATATTCACGTGCCAAAAATTTTGGTGAAGAAGGCGGAATGAGGACTGAGGCAGCTAATATCCCACTTTTCTGTCAGAGGTTTTTAAAGAAGAACATATTCACCTTTTTTGTGCTCTGATAGGAGGATTTTTGCGCTGTATTAAAAATGAGTGTATGGTATGAGCTTAAAGATAGACGTCGAAAAACACTACAAACTAGGGGGTGTATCGTTGTGGTAAAGATAATGGCTTCGAGATAGGGATCGCTTTCTTAAGGGGATACGGAATCACCTATCCCCGCAATGTTAATATATGCCTACTATAGGGAACATTTTCTCACAAACTACTGGAGACAGAGAGGTAAAAATTTTACTGTATGTGCATTCATATGTTACAACAATACTGAAACAACAGTTTATTGTCAAAGTATTTTCTTACAGAGATATTGTACATTTATTTTTAAGTAAATTTTTTCCATCGCTTTTTACTAGACTATCACCCCTAAGTATTTTGTAAATCAAGTAATTAAAAAATCGTTGTTTCAGTATGTAATAGGGACCTATGTCACTACGTCATAAAAATTTCAGACTTCTAGGTTGACCAGTACCTGAGATAATGTTCCTAGATGAAGTAAAAAGTAAACTTACGGGAAACGGAGAAAGAAGATTAAAACATTCCTGATCCGTAGCTAATACCCCCTTCACAGTCTTCATAATCATCTTCAAGTCTTCTTTTGGCACCCCTCTGCACCTGTCTTGCTTTTTTCACTAATGTCTTGATTATATTATCAGCATGCCTTAGTCTGTGCTGATCTAAAAAGAACATAGCACGTACCGTACGGGAACCAACACACATACCCAACTTTTGAAGGACCTGGCATTTAGTTATATTTCCAAAATTGAAGGTTGCCACAGCATCATACACACCAAAATGTAGTGTATTAATTCCGACAAACACTGTTTTTGGGAGACGATGCCATATCACACTATTCAAGCACTCGTTGGGGTTCTGCGTTTTTCCGTGAAGACATTTCATCAGAAGACTTCTGTCAGCCAGATCTCTGAAAATGGGCTTTATTTCTGCCACGATGGCTGATGGTAGACTGTGGTGGTGAATGTATTTCTCTCCTGTTGTTAGTCCCCTATTGTATTTACACCAGCTGTTTTCACCTTTGGGGCACAAACCATGTTGTGGATGCTCATCCGTGGATGCGGTGTGGAAATATAAAGCCCATATAGCTCTCCTCATTTCTTCAAGATTGCCTGTATTTTGCCTGATTGCAAGGCCATAGCAGTTCTGAATGTGGTCTATTATGGAATCAGTCAATCTTCCTCTGCCATCCAAGGTTTTCCCATCATCTAGTTTTTTCCCTTTCATAACTGATTTTAACCTTCTCAGCCTGGCACCCATTCTCTTCTGCACCTGTCCTATACATTCAAGTTTGCTTATATTTACACTGTTCCCATATGGTTTGCTTTCCAAAACTTCTTTGAATGCTTTAGAGTCACCATCTCCCAGATATTTGACATAGCGAACATTATACCACTGTGAAGAGCGATGAAAAATTTTCTTCACCCCAGCAACCTCCATGCCACCACTACTACCATAATAATTAGCAATACAGTCATCACTGTGTTCATTTTTCCGCCTGCCTGTGCACCTACAGTATTTTGACATTATTGCAACATCAATAACCTTGCCAGTATCAACACTAGTTGCTGTTACAACACCATTGTTGGAGGTGTGGCCCCTTTTCTGCCACGTGCCATCAAACGCCACTGTGAGGTCACGACTGCCGTCATTTTCTTCCACTGCTTCTTCCACAGCAACCTGCATTGACTTCTGTGATACATCTTCAACTGCAGATCCTAGTACATAATTGTAAGCTTCAAACTTTGAAGGTGCACTTGGAAGATTTAGAACACCACATAGCATATCACCAGCTGCTTTGCCCTTACCAATTGCTCGCAATCCATAAACTAACCTAATATTTACACTATAAAGTTCAGTTTTCTTGTATCCATTATTTACAGTTACTGAAACCGAACTTGGAAACTTACAGCTGTATTTACAAACACTGCATATTAAATTAAACTGGGCAGCCAGGCCAACATGGGATTCTACTTTCAGAGAAACGTTTCCATGACATTTTTTGCAGCACAAACTGTTTTCAAGAGCTTCACACAATATATTCGTATCAATGAGTTCAAAAACTTCATTCCCTCTTTTAAATTATATTTCTCTTCCAAATCTCTTAGTTTTTTATGAGAAGCACTGTTTTCATTTGGTGTAAGTTCGTTCGGCAAATCAGTAATAAGAGGATTCACATTTTCCAACAGTGATGATGATGAACTGCTTTGCTTTGCTAATGAATCATTATTTCTTTTCTTTTGCCAGTTCACACGCTTTTTAAATACTTTTGCTTTAGCTCTAGGCATTTTCACTGCGAAAAATGAAGCACTAAATACGAAATAACTCAACAACAACTACTTTCTTATATCACACTGTTTACAAAACAGTCCCGCCACAAAGTCAAAGAGTAACTTGAGGAAACCAGAGAGAAACATTTTCGGGCAACTAGTGTATAAATAGTCGCTGGAAACCGGGATATTTGAATTCATGTCACTTTAAAGGTACTGCCAAAAAGTTCATGGTCAGCCACGAGAGACGTGTATAACTAAAGCGCAATACCCGATCTCACAAATATATAAAAATAAAATAGTTATGATTGTAGTAGAGCTATGTATGATACGTCATTTTAAAGAGGAAACATGGCAGAATAGAATACGCCAATAAAAAAAAATTCGATTTTTTAACCCAAAATCCGATTCCGTATCCCCTTAAGGTCCAAATACAGGTTTCCTTTCGTTTTCCTAAATCACTAAAGCTCTATGTCAATAGTTGCCTCTCAAACAGAAATGGTCTCTTTATTACCCTATTATTTCCCAATCTGGGCTAAGGTTCGCCATCGACGGTACATTTAACTCTACAGTTCTTTTATTCTGACGTAGTTATTATACCGAATCGTGTCTTCGTACATTAGCCAAAGGGTGCACTTCAAACTCTTTTGCCACAAAGACTCAGGCAACGGAGGTGCGATTGTATGGAGTAAAATCTATGTATTCCAGAAGTGTTCAGAACCTTTCTGCAAGGTAAGGAAACTATTAATGTCCTCATTTCGATTGATCGCCAGGAAATTTAAGGATAGGCAACACCAAGTGAGACAGACCCTCGGACAAAATGGGAAACTGTTGCTGTAATCGATATCACAGAAATTGAGAATTAGTGAAGACAGTGTTAATAGTCAACATTCATCGAGATTTGGGTCAGTGGAAGACCTGTTTTGAATTCCTGTCACGCATACCGACTGAAGAGCAGATAATGGCAACCAAGATTAATTGCAAAGCGACCGCTCTGAATCAAAGCTGAATAGGATATATGTTTACTTTTTAGTATGATTTCCGGTGTCGTACATGCATGGACAGAATGACTTCTGCAGTAGTTTCAGTATGTTTGTGCCTATGAAAGTACAAAGAGGCGTTTGATGTAATCTTAGAAGATAGTATTCCATGTATAACCCTAAAGAGGCAATGTTGATGGCATACAGAAGAGACCAGAGGCCATCTTTTCGCCTGTCACATACGTTGGGAAACATCTTGGAGTGCGCGCCTCATAACGACACAAAAGTGTGTGTACGGACGTTATCCTACAAGAACTACACATCTTTCTGATGTTGCGGGTAACGGAAACAGTTAGATGTATTAAGTTTTCGAAATACCCTAAATTTTCATTGACCCCTTAGCGATCATCAGATTAGGCAGTAGCTCTTCATGTCATGATTTTGGATCTGTTCATGTACTCTACTACCTGTCATTCACCTGATCGACGTCACACACGAAAACGAACATTGAGCCATGACCGCTTGCATTCACGCAGTTTTTTCTTTGGCATGTTGTCGCAATCGAGTGGCGTCTTGTTTCTCCCTGAGTTTCTAACATAACGAGTTGCTGAACTGCCTCCATCAGTGGCAGCAGCAGCACTTTTCGATACTAGTACTGTTGTACCATCTTTGGTGTGACCGCTATATTTCCGTGTGGTGGTGTGTGTGGCAGTCGGTCTGTGGGGACAGAGCAGTGAGGAAGTCTCCATGGTGCGAGATGAGGCCGGGACTGTTGGCGGCGTGCATGCGCGGTCGGATTGTGGGTCGCTACCTGAGAGAGCTACAAAGTTCGTTGCCCACCAGACCTGCAACTGAAGTTGAGTGATCAGTTAACCAGTTATGAAACCTCAACTGCTGTGATACCTCTTCATTCATGGTTCGTTATTGCTTCCTGGGCCATTCCGGCTAGGAGCAGCATATGGTGTGGGAGTCGACGAAATTCTGCAGCCGTCTTCCTGTCTTTAACTATTAAATTGGTAGTTACTTATCAGTGAAGTGCACCAGCGCTATTTCCTACCTTGTGGCCATTAACGCCCCAGTTACCTGCCCTCGTCGTTAGCGTAGTTTTCCGGCAGTGTGTTTTTCCTCGTCGTGTTGATGCTGTCCGGCAGGCGTGTAGTTCCACAGCCTTTTAGTTGTTTGTTCATATTTTTTCTTAAGAGTGGTTATTGTGCCTTGGCTGTTTTAAGACACCAATTTTGAAGACGTAGTGCTGCTGGTATCTTCGTCCTCGGCTGATATTTTCCGTTGTCGTGCCATTGGTCGGGCGGAAGGGAATTGATTAGGTTGCTGGTCGGTCCTTCAGCCGTCCCTGATTCGGGTTGCCATCCCATTATTAAACCTTACTCTTGGCTGCCTGTCTCACCTCACCTTACGTTAAAGTTACCTCCTCAGGCCGACCCTTGGGACACTTCTGAGCACCATTGTTCAGTTGGTTTTAGATTGTGATTTTCATTGTAGTCTGATCTACTCTCTGAGGCCTTCAGTCATCTATTAATTTAGTTTGTTTTAATTTTAAGATAAGGCCTTCAGCCAACTTAAAGTTTGAAGATTGATTTATTTAATAACTAAAATTTTGAAAGTTTGTTCTATCTCAAATTCTTGTTATCTAGGCTCTAAGTCCTGAGTTGTTCATTGCCCGGTGTATGGTTTTCAGCCGAGCTTTTACATGAAATACTTTTAAGATAAGGCCTTCAGCCGTCTTAAATTTCAATTTTAGAGATAGATTTGCTTAAAACCAAATGTTTTTTGAAAAAATTTGCTCTATCTTAAATTCTTGTTGTCCAGGCCCTAAGCCCTGAGTTTTCAATGTTTTGTGTGTGGCCTTCAGCCGAATATTTATGTGAAATACTTTTTTAAAAGTAAGGTGTTCAGCTGCGTGTATTCTTTAAAGCAATTTTTATAACTTGTTTTCAGGCCTTTAGCCGTTCTTGTTTTTGGTGTGGTTTTGGGCCTTCAGCCCATGAGGTATAGCAAGTTTTCTTAACTAGGCCTTCAGCCGAATTGTTTTAATTTGATCCTTTTAAGGCAATGTGTAATTAAGTGGTTCTTACGAACTTAAAAATCTGCGTCTTTTGTGCAACTAACAGTAACTGATTAGGGCCTCCTACACAATCATAACCCGATCCGCTCTTTCCTGCGAAACCAGATGTAACTCATCACTGAGACTCAATGTGGAATCTGCTGTTGATAACAAACACTGCTTCATCCCTCTGAAAGCACCAGTCGCTGTGGAATTAGGGACGGATGTAAAGTGGTGTAGAGTCAGAAAGTCAGGGGAGAAATAGCCTCAGTCGCAGCCCATTTCACGTCAGACTGTTTCTGTTGGCAGTAGTAGAAGATCAGTTCGCAAAATCGCTTATAATATGCGGTCTGGTCGCCTGGCTATCAGCAGAGGCGGTGTCTCGGCTTGAATTCATTTGTCGCTGCCGTACGAAATCATGAGAATGAGCATGTGAATTTTTCTTACTCTACCAACACTACAGCCGTTACATAAAGAATAGACCTCACTGCAGTGGTTATATTAGGTCTTGCAACAAACCCTAAACCCTTCCCCCTCTCTCCACCCCGGTCCCTGCCTATCACACGGGGCAGAACTACAATATTGCTGAAAATTAGTCGCTAATCGACCCTTCCGTGACATGTTTATCTTACGCAGTAGAATGTTCGAATCAACACGTTACCTTTCCAACTAGTAAAATACAGTTAAGTGTTAACTTGACATTCTTATGATTACTATATAGGCCAAACGTCCACAGCACTATGATTTAAATCCTTCTTTAAGTATGGTGTACCCACCTGAGGTGTTCAGAAGAGCTCATATTTCCTTTCACATCACTGCAGTAAACTCTAACCGAATGTATATAGCTCTAACACTATTCTTATTACCGGTCCGCCAAAGTTAAGTCACTTTTGGAAATTTTAGTGAAATTATCTTCTGAATATCGTTAGTATTATTCATGAAAGTATGCAGTTATTTTCCTCTAAGGCTAGGCCCATAGCCATCAGATAGTGGTCAAAAGTTCTCTTACTTCAATAAAGTGTTTTACACATGATTGTTGATAAAATCACAGGTGCTCGAAACTGGGCAAACATTTTATTCAAATAAGGCAACCCCAGAGCACTCATTTCCTAACGGTTGTGGTGGTCACAATGATTCCGAGGCTACTTCTGATAATGTGTTTCACTTTTGTATTACGTTTATATGTAAACATTTTAACTGCATTTAAATATGCGATCCCTGTAACTGACGCGATTGTAAAGCATAGCGACAAGGTAAAGACCAACTCGCAATAACAAGATAGCTGAAGTCGCGTTAGAGGTGTAGCCTCTTGTTTCAGGTAATTCAGCAACATTATTCCTTTATCTAAGTAGGTGGAATTTAATACATGCGGCACTGACAGAACTTAATGACAATGTTTAACAAAACGAACACTTCACAATGCGACGTAAAGTACTCTAGTTGGATTGTAATTAACGTTACAATTCAAACTAGATGCTAATGCTGGTTTTTTAATTATTCGTGTACATAAGGCTACATCCCATGTTTTAATTTAATTTATGGTTGCGTGAATAAATGTGTATGTATATTACGAATTAGTAAATCTGCTAATTGTTTAACAAAACAAATTAATTTTTTAAATGTCGTCAGTAATTACGGGGCATTCATAAACACGTTTCGAAGGAGTGTAAGAGGTCACACCCTCTGAAGCTGTTTCTGTCCACAGTCTCGCTGCTATCATCATCACCAGTCAATCGACAACCTGAGATGGAAACGGCTTTCTCTTGATGTCTCCATACAATACACATATATGTTGCTACTGCACATTGCTAATGTCGTGTATCCACCTTCCGTCGAGTGAGGTTCTCTACATTTCTTGCCTAAAGTGTTCGGCTGTTAGGTATTACATTATTCCGCACCATCTTTCACTTCAGTATTTATGGTGAGGCAAGGAATTTACTCGTTGGTCTCATTCCTAGATGAAAACAACAGTAGAAAGAGAGGTGAATATTTTCAAACCCTGTTCTTTAGTAACCTACGCATATAGAGTAAACAATTGAAGATATATAATTAGCCCGGATTAGGTGCCTATAATAATCTAGGTTGCTTGTTGAAATGATGGAAATTTAAATTTTTAAAAAAAATTATTTTTCGTGTCGAACTGTACCCTAAAGCGCAAGGAATGTGCGATTATCTACATGTCCTAATGTTAAATAGTGGCAAATGCCCTTTTGCAACAACACTGCGGGATTGATTTGATTTGATTTGATTCTAACAGGAGAGCTAAAACAGCTTATGTCTAATCCGCCCCTGCCCGCACCGAAACTAGGTTCATTGTGCGGTATCGCTCCCTGTGTATCTAGTAAAGCCAACCAGTGTCCTTAAATAGTGCAAGGAGTCCCTCTACCAGTTTTTTGTTAGACACAATTTTTTCAGGTCTAGTTTTCCCGAAGATTCTGTATCTTTTACTCTCCAACGTTATACACTCAAAGATTATGTGCGATGCAGTTTCTTCACCCTCTTCACAGATCCTACATTTAGGGTCCTCTTCCATTATACCCATTGTGTGTAGGTTTTTTTGAAATTCGCATGGCCGGTAATCAGTCCAGTCCTGAGTTTGATCTCTTTCCTGTTCAATCCCAGTATTACAGAGATTCTTTTAAAACATGGCTTGGGCATCATTACCTTACCATGTTTTTGTTTATGGACCTTAGTCCAGTATCCTACGTGCTGTTTCCTAAGCCAGTTCCATAGTTCTAATTTGATCATAGCCTTGGTGATTGTCAAGACAGGTTCCGGTCCAATAAATGGAGTTGTTGTCCTCATCCTAGCCAATCTGGCGGCTTGTTCATTGCCACAGATCCCTGAATGGCCAGGGACCCACAACACTGCAGGGGGTCGAGACTTGGAGACGCAGAAACAACCTTTTTTTCCTTTCACGTATAAAAAGGAGAGAAAAGGAACGTTCAGCACTTTCTCACAGGTCTCAACGTACCTACTCCCGACTAAATGCGTTGTTACTTTGTGCTTTTCATACGGTTTTGGATATAATGAAATCTTGGAAGCACGATGTAAGCTCTTTGCTCGTGCACCGGAAGTAGCCTCCGGCTTTCTGATACTCAGCTCCAGATGCCTCGAAAGTAGCCGAGTAGTCTAGTCTTCACTAACTATTTTCAATTCTTTATGAAATAGGCGCTTTTGTTTGTTTTCCTCTGCCAACTGAAAGCTTAAGTCCGAAATCCTTTATTGACAATCGAAACAATCCACCTTTCTTTTAAGTAACCGACAAGCTATAGCTCTTGCTCAATCGAGAAAACACGACAAAACTTTCCTTTCGACTTGTCAATTTGAGAAGTCTTATTCTGAAGTCTGATCTCCTTTCTGAAGAGTAACATTGAACTGCATACTGGCTTTCCTAAGTCCGATTCCATTTTTCACAACAGCTGTCACTGCGTCTTCCGTTTTTTCTGTGGACCAGCTCTGAGGAGTAATTTTGGGTTCGTATCTTCAAAAAAAAAAAAAGAAGTATTATCACTAACAACAATGTGAAAAAACTGGAAATGTGTCTTAGAATGTTAGAATAAATTTGAATACTAAAAAATAAATACCAGGATAGAATGGTACGATACCTGCGGCAGAATGAAACCTCTGTCCTTTCCGCTCCCACGTGTGAGACTAGATACAGTTCAAAACACACAAGGCGCTTTGAAAAACAAAACACACAAAAATAAAGGGTCTTGGAAATAAAGAGTTCCTAATATTGCAACTTGGATGCGAGAAACTACCAAATTGCTGGCACCACAGTCAAAGACAAACTCTTCTACAACGACTTCTTACCATGCTTGTCGCTTGGATAAGAGTTCCTAAAAATGATTCTAGAGTGAACCATTTTGCAGCCAAAATAAATCCATAGTTCCTTGTATTCTTGTATTTACTGATTTATTGCCGTCACTGAACATTTTTTCATGGACTATGGTATGTCTAGATTGTCTTTAACTTTTGTATAAGCGTTAATATTGCTGTGAAGGCCGAAACCGTACCGTTACCTTTGCTTTCCTGACGTTACAACAAATAACGGTTCAGCTTCAGAAAAGCATCTATTTACCGCCACAGTTAGGGTCTTCGATTTGCGGGATGATACTTCCATGAATGAGTGCTGATACCATACAGGTTATTAATTGTATGATATTTGAGTTGACTGTTTTACTGTAAAATGAGTGCCGACTAAAAATAATAAATACACCTCACAGTAGTTGGCATTACAAATTATAACGTGAAAATTCCTGGCGGATTAAAGCTGTGTGCGGGACGAGGCTCGAATGCGGGACCTTTGCCTTTCGCGGGCAAGTGCTCTACCAACTCAGTTACCCAAGTACGACTCACGTACGGTCCTTACAGCTTCACTTCTGCCATTACCTCGTCCCCTACCTTCCAAACTTCACAGAAGCTCTTCTGCGAACCTTGGAGAACTAGCACTCCGCTGCAGAGTGAAAATCTCATTCTGTAATTACAACGTGTTTTATCACAGTTCAGGCACTACCGTTCAGTTCCAACCACTGAACTTACAGGACCTTTACTGAGGATCCTTTTTGTATCCCAGCTGTCCTGTGGAGAAATCGTCTCGCTCTTTCCCCGAACGGGGTTTTACTTTGGCTTCCGCGCCACAGGTTTCAGCGCCGAAATTCGAGAGCCGTAAAGGAGCCGTCGTCTCGTCTGTCGAGGTGAGAAGCGAGATAAAAGCAGTTTTACATTTCCGCGGAAGCCGGTTTCCCCGGCTGACAGGTGATACCGTCGACAACTGGTAGGGCCTCCTGCGGGCGCTAAGGCTCTTACTAGGGAATAACAGGACCGGCGGCTGGCGAGCTGCAGCATTTCTCTGACGTCTGATCGTCGCCGCCCAACACGTTCTGGAGGAACGTGGCGTGCCGAGCTCTGCGGCCGGGGCGTAACCGAAGGAACCACTGCTTTCAAACGTCCGCAGCTAATACTTCCAAACGAAATGAAACCTCTGATATACTCACTGTTCAGAGCAAGTAGGTGGCTCCTCATACGTCTACATCCGCATCTACATACACTATGTGATCAAAAGTATCCGGACACCTGGCTGAAAATGACTTACAAGTTCGTGGCGCCCCCCCATTGGTAATTCTCGAATTTAATATGGTGTTGGCCACCCTTAGCTTTGATGACACCTTCCACTCTCGCAGGCATACGTTCAGTCAGGTGCTGGAAGGTTTCTTGGGGAATTGCAGCCCATTCTTCACGGAGCGCTGTACTGTGGAGAGGTATCGATGTCGGTCGGTGACGCTTGGCACGAAGTCGGCGTTCCAAAACATCCCAAAGTTGTTCTATAGGATTCACGTCAGGATTCCGTGCAGGCCAGTCCATTACAGGGATTTTATTGTCGTGTAACCACTCCGCCACAGGCCGTGCATTATGAACAGTCGCTCGATCGTGTTGAAAAATGTAGTCGCCATCCCCGAGTTGCCCTTCAACAGTGGGAAGCAAGAAGGCGCTTAAAACATTAGTGTAGGCCAGTGCTGTTATAATGCCACGCAGCACAACAAGGGGAGCAAGCCCCTTCCATGAAAAACATGATCACACCATGACACCACCACCTCCGAATTTTACTGTTGGCACTACACACTCTGGCAGATGACGTTCACCGGGCGTTCGCCATACCCACCTCTTGCCATCGGGTCGCCACATTATGTACAGTGATTCGTCACTCCACACAACGTTTTTCTACTGTTCAGTCGTCCAATCTTTACGCTCCTTACACAAAGAGAGGCGTCGTTTCTCATTTACCGGCGTGATGTGTGGCTTATGAGCAGCTTCTCGATCGTGAAATCCAAGTTTTCTCACCTCCTGCTTAACTTCATAGTACTTGCAGTAGCTTCTGATGCATTTTGGAATTCCTGTGTGATGGTCTGGATAGATGTCTGCCTATTACACATTACGACCCTCTTCAACTATCGGTGGTCTCTGTCAGTCAAAAGACGAGGTCGACCTTTACGCTTTTGTGCTGTACGTGTCCCTTCACCAAAAACAGGATTTATCATTTGTGGTGAGCGGTTGCCTTAACCAATTTAGTTACGCGTGCGCGCCTGTCCCCCGCCTACCTCAAGTATGGAAAATCACTTGAAAAGATAAATTTATCTAACCGCTGCCGCTGCTACAACGTCTTGAGCAACCCTCGGTACAAGTTCCTCTCCAACACGACAGAAAAGCATATGACCAAGTCAGAGAGCCGGCCGGTGTGGCCGAGCGGTTCTAGGCGCTTCCGTCTGGAACTGCGCGACCGCTACCGTCGCAGGCTCGAAACCTGCCTCAGGCATCGATGTTTGTGTGATGTCCTTAGGTTAGATGTTAAGTCCCGTAGTGCTCAGAGCCATTTGAACCATTTTTTTAACCAAGTCAGAAATTCCTTTGGGATGTAAACGACACAAATGCAAATAAATATTATGTAATATTTGAGATGATTGAACTAGACGACAAGTTTTTATCTATCGTAGAATATGTTATCGAGTTGTGTACCTGTACAAAACTAGGCTGGATAGGCCAGATACCGGACAGTTGATGGATACCTATTTCATCCCTAGTAGTAAGTAATGAAATGCATGTGGTATAACACCCTATGTGTTTCCACTGAGAAGAGTCAACATACAACGTGAGTTTTTTTATCTTAAGACAACGTAATATCTTCTCAAAAATTACACACCAGATTAAAGAATGGAAAAATACGTGTTCAGAATTCCAAAAAATTCCAAAATGTTGCTGATTAAAATCGTAAGGAGAAACATCCCATTTTCATTATAGATTCGGATTCTGTGGGAATACGTTGTATTTGTTTGCAACACTTTTGTCGTTGCGTGATAGATTGCGCTGTAATCAACAAATAACACAACTGGGTTCCAGACCGTTTTATCCCGAGAAATATTCAATGGATCGTGAAAAGAAAACCAGACTAGTTCAATAGTTGTGGTGGAAGATCGTTTATGGTGTGTCCTCCCACATCTCACCAAAGGGATGCTTGTTTGTAAGAATTATTTCACAGTAAGTGCTAAGAGATGTCACTGTCACATCGATGCATTTATTTATCAGCATATGGAATGATTCGACTGGGACGCGATTCCGACGTAATATGGTGAGATGCACTGGTGATACGCTGAATCATGTTATCGTGTGTTACTGGCAGGTCATCACAAAATTCACTCTTCAAGTATCCCCACAAACGAAAGTCAGGGGAAGTAAAATCTGGCGATCTTGCAAGGCAAAACACTGGACCCTCCTTTCCGATGCACCGGCAATTAGTATACGCGATCTACTACTTCTCGTGCTATTGCAGCAAAATGCGATGGAGAATCATCAAGTTGAAATTACACTTTTTTTCGCTAGTCCAACGAAAAGTCTGCAAGCAATACTAGAAGATCCTACGCCAAATGTTTCCACATTTTCCGCCATTTAAGGATCAAAGTATGTGTAACCAGTTATTCTGCACCAGACATTCACTTTCCGTGGACGCTGATGATTAACTTGGCGTAACATATGTGGGTTTCCCATATCCCAATAGTGCGTGTTGTATCGACTAATCTTATCGCAGTTCGTGAAGAACGACTCGTCAGAGAACAATGCTCGAGCAAAGAAATTATGGCCTTTCGATTTCGACCACTGGCAAAATGTAACTCGGTTCTGGAAACCATTTTAATGAAGTTCCTGATCTAGGGAGATATGAAATGGTTGATATTTTCTCCATTTCAAAATTCGGCAAACAATAGTCTGACTAATGTAGGTTAATTCTTACAAAGAAGAAAACAGTAACCAGCCACGATTATTACTGATATTTATTTAGGTAAATAGCGCCGTTACCGGTTTCTAACTGACAAGTTCACAATCAGACGGCTGTTCACACGATTTTCAAGATACACTTTACATTATCGTCCCTGTATCTCGAAAATCATGTGAACAGCCGTCTCATTATGAACTTGCCAGTTAGAAACCGGTAACGGCGCTATTTACCTAAATAAATATCAGTAATAATCGTGGCTGGTTACTGTTTTCTTCTTTGTAAGAATTAAGCTACATTAATTGTACACAGCCACGGTCTCACCTTGTCAGTTTTAGACAAAATAGCATAGTCTGACTAATTCCCGAGTTATGACCTAATTGCCTAGTGTTAATGTGGCGGTTATGATTCACTGCAGCTAATATCGCAGTTTCATTATTCTCTCTAGCAACTGTTGTCTGACCGTTGCTTTTACGTACTTGTGCGGTCACCTCGGTGGGAAACTGTCCAGTAACCTGACAAAAAGGAGAGCGTGATTGCACCCTGTTTGCAAATGGTGGAGCATCAAGGGATACAGCATTATTAACTTTCCTGCCACTTTCTTCATAAAACAAAACCAATTCAAGTTCTCATTCTATCGGAACAGCGTGCATTCTAACTAATAACGCTGTCCTGTTATGAAGAACCGTGAGGGACGAAGTACACGCGATTAGATCAAATCAAGTAATGAATTAATGAGTATTTAAAATAGTAACGCGGAGAAACTGCCAAACATTGAGTCGTTTGCCACATACGTCAATGATTATGTTTTTCGTCCAATACATTTTTTTCAATAGTGTTATTTGTCCATTACAGAGCCCATGTATCGCGTGACGACAGAAGTGTCACAAAATTTACGTATACTTCACGTGGAATCCGATTCGTAATTTATACAATAATATAACTATATAGCTATACACCACCAACTCACAGATTAATGAAAATTTCAGACTAAAAGAATAAATTTATACATAGAACAGAAAGAGTAGTATAGAAGATATAGTATTAGATAATATTTTTGATATGTTGTGCCATTCATCTAAATTCTGCGACTTCGGACAAATGATGAAAGATTTTTATAGCTGTTTTTATAGCTGTGCCCTGAATGAGTCTCTCAGCTACTGACTTCATTAGCAAAAAAAAAAAAAATGTTAACTTCTAACCCAGTGTTCTAACTATGAACATTATAATCCATCTCAAACTGTTACGGGTTATTTACAGCGCACTTTCCTAGAGAAAACACACACACACACACACACACACACACACACACACACATACAGGCACTCATTACATTTTGATTTTCTTATTCCCTAAACTAGTAATTACCCCTAAGTAAGTTGAACTCTGCTGTTGGAGAAGTTCAATAATATATTTCCTAGAGTGTCTTTTTTTATTAGTATATACATTAAAAACTACTGTTTTCCATTGCAAGATTTCTTATCTTTGTACTTCTCCACAACTCCTGGAGCATTTTTAGGTGAGTTACTTACGACATTGACGTAAATGTATTGTGAGGTACAGTGAAATTATTACCCTAACTTTCGCTATATACGATATCCAACTTTACAGTTTTTTCATAAAATACAGTATTCAGTTATCATTAAAATTCTCGCTATTTCCTATGAGAATGTCTCATATCTATATGGCGCTATCGTGTTTGTCTTCACTAGTGTCTGGCTGTGATCGGATGGCTTTGAAATCAGATTATATTTGCGAAATATTTTTTCCAGTATTTTTTTTTTTTTGCTGTCAGAATACAAAATAAAAATGGAGAAACACAAAAAATCCCTATACATGTAACAAAAAGTGAGAGCACTAATAGAGTGCGACTGACCTTTCTGATGAGTGAATTTCAAAAGAGTCACTGACTTTTTGAAAGTGCTGTCACCGTCCACTTATCAAAAGACGGAATTATGTCTACAAAAGAACTCCATAGCACAGTGTAAGTCACATAACTTTAATTGTACTGAACTCTTGAAGCCGAAATAGCCTATCTTCACGTTCAAAATAATGTAGAAGATGCTTCTTCCTAGTTGCATCACTAATGGACGGTCACTTAAATAAGAATTCGTCTGGCTACGAACCATGCACAACCTCTGTAGGCATAGCATGAGCAGACGTAGCATGATTCAGGAAGAGAACGCTGCAAGTTGATCGCCTGTTCCTAGGAAGGTATATCCAAGTCACTTCAAACCGAACGATTAATATTAAAGTATGCACCTTTTGATTGTTGTTCACTTTACCTATGCCATGATAGCTGTTTTTATACAAAAAATATGAGTAACAACGCCTTCAGTCACAAATAAATACGTGTTATATCAAGCGATGTATTCGGGTTCTGTATATTTATCGACAGTTGCAAACATTTAATACGTTATTTACATCTGCTCCTTATTGAGGTAATGCGAACTGTAAGTACCTGTTGTGAGAAATTCAGGCATTAAATTTTGAAATTCACTATAAAAATAACTGAAAGTAGTATTAAATACTGTGAAAAACTTACCAAAAATTTGAGGAAGATCATTTTTAACGTTGTAATATGAGCAGCCGTGGGTTTATATATTCTGTATCTGCACGTCATGTCACTCAGGAGGTACACTTGTCCGCACATTTAAAATCTCTATACAAGCACCGTATATTAGGAGGCAATGTATGATGAAGGTTATTATCTATAAAATAGTTTGTCATATATAAGGCAATAAGTTTAAAATAAATCCTTAAAATCAGTAAAAAAATTATGGCTAGTGCAACCTTTCTGTTCATTTAACATCAGTTCAGGGTTTATGATGTCTTGGACGTCTATTTCGCCGGCCGGAGTGGCCGTGCGGTTGTAGGCGCTACAGTCTGGAGCCGCGAGACCGCTACAGTCGCAGGTTCGAATCCT
The DNA here is from genome assembly GCF_021461395.2 of Schistocerca americana. NCBI lineage: Eukaryota > Metazoa > Arthropoda > Insecta > Orthoptera > Acrididae > Schistocerca > Schistocerca americana. The sequence goes on along the minus strand of NC_060125.1, from coordinate 265,561,684 downwards.
GCTTCGGGCATGGATGTGTGTAGTGTCCTTAGGTTAGTGTTTCTTGAAACTACTATATGTTTTCCCATACGTAATAAGCAGGACAGTTTAGGCATTATATTTTTAGGGTTCTGTACCTCAATCGGTAAAACTGGAACCCTTATAGGATTATATGTCAACTGAAGGGGGATCACTGCTGTCAGCTGCAGTGGGACATTACTACGTTCTCCGTTTGTTTGTCTGTCTTCCTGACTGTTGAGTCATCTTTTTCGTAGGAAAGAGTGGACGTATTAAATTGATATTCATGTCACGGACAAAGGCAGTGTGTCCCCATGGCGGTGTGAAAACTATAAGCTTCTAAGTCAATTCAGTCAAAAGATATGGTCATTTATGACACATACTTCGATCTTCGCTCACTCAACAAACAGCATTAGGCCTTTACCGTCGACCTTGAATTATGAAATTTGACAAGAAGCTAGGTTTCACAGCACAAGCAAAGGAAGAAATCCTAAAATTATTAATCTGTAACCATATCACAAGAAAAAAATAATTTTTCTCGTTTAATGTCCATCGGTCTGTCAGTCCATCCGTTAAAGAGTATGTTAAATACTAAGGTCTAAGGTCCCTTGGCGTCGTAAATACTTTAATCTTCCAAGTCAACGCAATCAAAAGATATGACCCTTTCTCCGGTTGGATAAGTGGGGTACATCTACATCTACATCTACATGGATACTCTGCAAATCTCACTTGAGTGCCTGGCAGAGGGTTAATCGAACCACTTTCACAATTCTCTATTATTCCAATCTCGTATAACGCGCAGAAAGAATGAACACCTATATCTTTCCGTACGAGCCCGGATTTCCCTTACTATATCGTGGTGATCGTTCCTCCCTGTGTAGGTCGGTGTCAACAAAATAGTTTCGCATTCGGAGGAGAAAGTTGGTGATTGGAATTTCGTGAGAACATTCCGTCGCAACGAAAATCGCCTTTCTTTTAATGATGTCCAGCCCAAACCCTGTATCATTACTGTGACACTCTTTCCCATATTTCGCGATAATACAAAACGTGCTGCCTTCCTCTGAAATTTTTCGGTGTACTCCGTCAGTCCTATCTGGTAAGGATCCCACACCGCGCAGCAGTATTCTATAAGAGGACGGACAAGCGTAGTGTAGGCAGTCTCCTTAGTTGGTCTCTTACATTTTCTAAGTGTCCTGCCAATAAAATGCAGCCTTTGGCTACCCTTCCCTACAACATTTTCTATGTGTTCCTTCCAATTTAAGTTGTTCGTAATTGTAATACCTAGGTATTTAGATGAATTTACGGTTTTTGGATTAGACAGAGTTATCGTGTAACTGAGGTTTGACGAGTTCCTTTTAGCACTCATGTGGGTGACCTCACACTTTTCGTTATTTAGGGTCAACTGCTATTTTTCGCACGATTCAGCTATCTTTTCTAAATCGTTTTGCAGTTTGTATTGATCTTTTACGACTTTATTATTCGCTAAACGACAGCGTCATCTGCAAACAACCGACGACGGCTGCTCAGATTGTCTCCAAAATCGTTTATACGGATAAGGAACAGCAAAGGGCCTATAACACTACCTTAGGGAACGCCAGAAATCACTTCTGTTTTACTCGATGACTTTCCGTCAGTTATTACGAACTGTGACCTCTCTCACAGGAAATCACAAATCTAGTCACATAACTGAGACGATATTCCATAAGCACGCAATTTCACTAAGAGCCGCTTGTTGGGTACAGTGTCAAAAGCCTTCCAGAAATCCAGAAATACGGAATCGGTCTGAAATACCTTGTCAATACCTCTCAACACTTTATGTGAATAAATAGCTAGTTGTGTTCGACAGGAACGATGTTTTCTAAACCCGTGTTGAGTGTGTGTCAACAGACCGTTTTCTTCGAGGTAATTCATAATGTTCGAACACAACATATATTTCTAAATACTGCTGCATATCGACGTTAACGATATGGGCCTGTAATTTAGTGGATTACTCCTACTACCTTTCTTCAATACTGGTGTGACCTGTTCAACTTTCCAGTCTTTGGGTACGGATCTTTCGTCGAGGGAAGGGTTGTGTATCATTGTTAAGAATGGAGCTAATGCATCAGCACACTCCGAAAGGAACCTAATTGGTATACAGTCTGGACCAGAAGACTTGCTTTTATTAAATAATTTAAGTTGCTTCACTACTCGAGGATATTTACCTCTACGTTACTCATGTTGGCAACTGTTCTCGACTCGAATTCTGGAATATTTACTTCGTCTTGTTTTGTGAAGGAATTTCGGAAGGCTGTGTTTAGTACGATAGGGACGCTCATATCGCCGAAGTAGCATACAATAGAAACCCTTCCACCAGTCCAACGTGACACACGAGGTTGTTATTATTACCTGTGTTATCAAGATAGTGCGAAACCCTCATACCCCGAGTCGTACTCGCTCTTGTCCGCTTTTTTATTTTTCAGTAATGTTTTCTAGCACTGACAAAGGCATTCGAATTTAATTCGTTTTAAATTCTTATACGATCCACCAATTATGTTTTAACATCTTTGTAACTAGCGCACAACGTAGGCCTGAGACAAATGCTGACTCTTTTTACATCATATCCTGCATCGTCTAGAACTTCACAAAATGAACTGCTCATCACAAAACCGACTCCCAGTTGTTTAAAACTTTAAAAGCTTGAAATAATAGAAAAAAAATGATTTCACCTATTACTATGTCCCCCTCACAAAGTATATGTTGTCTGATTATCAGAGCGAAGTCAGATTATTTTAAATGTGTCTCAATCGTCCCATTTCCTCTTCTAAACTGAAGAGGCAAAGAAACTGGTACAACTGCCTAATATGGTGTAGGTCCCCCGCGAGCACGCAGAGCTGCAGCAACACGACGTGGCATGGACTTGACTAATGTGTGAATTAGTGCTGGAGGGAACTGACACCATGAATGCTGCAGGGCTGTCCATAAAACCGTAAGACTACCAGGGGGAGTACGAAGGGGTGGAGATCTCTCCTGAACAGCACGTTGCAAGCCGTCCCAGACATGCTCAATAATGTTCATGTCTGGGGAGTTTGGTCGCCAGCGGAATTGCTTTAACACAGAAGAGTGCTCCTGGAGCCACTTTGTGGCAATTATGGACGTGTGGAGCGTCGCACTGTCCTGCTGGAGTTGTCCAAGTCCGTCGGAACGCACAATGGACATGAATGGATGCAAGTGATCAGACAGGATGCTTACGTGCGTGTGACCTGTCAGAGTCGTATCTACACGTATCAGGGATCTCATATCAATCCAGCTGCACACACCCCACACCATTACAGAGCCGCCACCAGCTTTAACAGTCCCTTGCTGACATGCATGGTCCATGGATTCATGAGGTTGTCTCCAAATGCGAACACTTCCATGCGATCCATACAATTTGAAACGAGACCCATCCAACCACGCAACATGTTTACAGTATTCAACAGCCAAATGTCGGTGCTGACGGGCACAGGCCTGGCTTAAGGCTTTGTCTCGTGCACTTATCACGGGTACACGAGTGGGCTTTCGGCTTCGAAAGCCCATATCGATAATCTTTCGTTGACTGGTTGGCACTCTGAAACATTTTGACGGCCCAGCATTGAAATCTGCTGCAATTTGCGGAATCGTTGCATTTCTGTCACGTTCAACGATTCTCTTTAGTCGTCGTTGGTTCCATTCTAGAAGGATCTTTTTCCGGACGCAGCGACGTCGGAGATTTGATATTGTAACGGATTCCTGATATTCGCGATACATTCGTGAAATGGTCGCACGGGAAAATCCCCACTTCATCGCTATCTCGGTGACGCTGTGTCCCATCACTCGTGCGCCGACTATAACACCACATTCAAACTCACTTAAATCTTGATAATCGGCCATTGTAGCAGCAGTAACCGTTCTAACAACTGCGCCATACACACGTTGTTTTATATGGGCGTTGCTGACCGTAGCGCCGTACTCTGCGTGGCTACATATCTCTGTATTGAATACGTATGCCTAAAACAGTTTCTTTGGTGCTTCAGTGTAGTTAAGGTTTTGCACCGTAATAGGTATCGCTTACATTGCCTGGCAATGAATAGTTGAAGTTGGTAGAGATCAGAAAAAGAGCAGAGTGCATGCCCATGTTCTTTTTACGTCGAAAAGAAAATGGCAGCGCACTCGGACAGTGCAGTGCGACTTAACTAAGAAGCTTATTCTGTTCAGAATCACTCCGAGAGAGTACATTCGAAGCTGTATCACTTCTGAAAGTTGTAATAAATTCGGACGGTCAAATGGAAGAGGTTATTGCCGACAATAGAACAATAATGGAAATTTATTCTGAAACGAAGAAAAGATTGCAGTTAAAGATCGTAAAATTCGGTTTCCCGACGGAGATACCAAAATCGTTTAAATGCCCGGTTAAAATTTGCTTTACGTTCAAAAATGGTCCACGAATATGTTTTATACGTGATATACCACCATCTTTTTCAGACATCATTCCACATGTCCACCAACAATTTAGTATTCGCAAAATGGATTATGCTCTAATTGAGGAATATTGAGATTACTTCTTTTGTTTTATAATGGTGCTTCGCTAAGGATATTTAAGTTTCTGGTACTATTCAATCTCGCTCACAGAAACCATCTTTAAATTGCAAATGCATGCATTTGCAACGCGGATCACAAGAGAGCATTTTTTTTCTCGCAGTCGGTTTTAACGGAAAACCTCTACATTGTTGTTTAAAAAGATAAATCATCTATGTCCCTCGCTTAACAGTTTTTCGAAATTTTGCTAATTGCGTTTTACTATTTTATGTATTAGCGGAACGGTTTGACAGATTACCTTTGTAGTTTGGTTCCTTGATTTTTCGAAATTTTGCTAACGACGTTTTATTATTTTATGTATTAGAGGAATGGTTAGACCGATGGTGTTTGTAGTCTGGTCCCTTCAACCCCCACAAACCATCCAGTAACGGTTAAACATTTGAAGTAAAGCGGTGAAGTCCTTTTTGAGATATTTGGTAAAAATGTTTTCCCTTTATAGAGTACATATACGTATATTATGTATATTAAAATGTATATCATTCTGAAGGTTGGAATGTTCGTTAGAGTATTGTGTAATTTGGTAAAAGTGTTTTCCCTTTATAGAGTACATATACGTATATTATGTATATTAAAATATATATCATTCTGAAGGTTGGAATGTTCGTTAGAGTATTGTGTAAAATTTTAGATAAATCAGTTATACGAATAATCTCGAAAGGTTCTTGGCAATGTTGCTCCTTTATATGTTGTATATTTATTTATATGTATTATGTATTTAAGAAATATGTACAAAAAATACGTGTATTTTCTAATGCAACGTTGTGTGAGTATTTCAAAGCAATTGACTGACTGATCCAAGTTTCGCGAGCCCGAACATAAGTAGGCTGAATATTTCTATGTAGAGATAGGTCAGCGAGATTATTGAAAATCCGAACAATCCGGAAATTCCACCAAAAAGTTAGAATAATATTGTTTAAATGTGACAAATACACAAGTATTCATTTTGACATAAAGGCAGATATTGTACATTACTTTCATATAGAGTAACGACATACACGGGAAAAAACACCGTGAGTTTTACTCACTGAAATAATCAGTAAGTTTCTTTTGAGGTTCATTCGTGTTTCGTTTATGACTGAAAGATCACGCAGCCGTGTCACTAGAATTATTTTGGTTGCAGAAGCTTCGATCTGGTGTTCCAGATAAAACATCATTTTGTTCATTCCGTGTGTATAATAGCGACTTCAAACTGTGTGCCACCTTCGTCAGATAATACATCATTACTGTTGCCTTTGTGTGCACAGAGACAAGTAATCTGAAATCATGCCACTATTTTTGACATTAACATACTGTATAGACCTGAACGTTCTGGCGGAATTGTAAATGCTGCAAGAAAAAGCTGCGTCAGTAGAAAAACAAATGCCTGGACATACAGCATCTAATTTTTGACTTTGGACATTGCCACCTGCTTTCTGTTTTCTGTTCTTTTACACAGTGCCTTGTAACTCTGTATTTATACGTTAACCTACATAAATTTAAATTTAGTAGTTGTCTCTATTGATTGTTGCCGCTATTACTTGTAGGCTATCAAATAACGTACAGTCAACGTACTAAAAAAAGAACTTACCGAATCAACTGTAGATCAGATTGAACAACAGACTGATAGACGTGGTTGCATTTTACTAACTCTCTACGAGAGATATGTTCTGCTAAGTTACGATCAGTAAGGAAGTTTACCACTTACATTAAGTGCGACAATCGTGATGCAACTTAAACCGTTTTTAGAAGGAGCAAGTTTTACAGCTTGTTATAATGCTCACAGCGCTGTCGGCAACACTGAAAAGACGCAAGCAAAAAAAAGACAATCTGGGTTTCGTATTTTCCGGAAGAGTGCTGTAATCGCCACAAAACTCGGAATTAAACCGTGATTCATTGCCATTCCTCCGCGTTTAATTTGAACTCCACTCGAGCGGGACCTGTGAGACCCGGAAGCGTCGATGCTGCCGAAATCCACGGATGGCTTAACGCGGACCGTTATTTTTCGACAAACACGTTTACTGTTGGCACGCGTGTGCTTCCGCAAAAATATATTCACGTTAATTAATGGAATTAAAACTACAGAAAATCTGCTCAGTGTTTACAGCTCTCCTTTTTTTTCGGGTGCGTGTATTTAATAAGCAACCGCGCGTGAAACGCTGTGAGTACAGACCAAGTGACGCGTGATCGACCGTTGGACTCGCTCTGGATCGTGTAATGACAGAGGGGGGAGGGTGGGGGGGGGGGGGACCAGTGGTCGCTTTGCGGCCGCCTCTGTGTCGTGTGTCGAGTGACACGGGCAGCGCATCGGCGATAGCAGACACCGCAACGAAGGCGCAGGTCTCTGCTCTTTAATACCAGCCAATTCCATCACGGTCGATGACCGGCCGATGTGCGATTCAAAGCAACATTTTCCTTTATCACAGTGCTGCCTCTATAATCACTGTGAGTAACCCGACGACCAAATGCGAGTCGAACTGCAGTTTCTATTTTCGACCCCTTTCGTGGCACTGGATCGCCTTCGGGAGGCGGTGATGAGTGTTTCCTTTCACAGGAGCACACGTGCGCACCAAAACCGCAAATACCGGCGTTTACGAGTTTCGAGACGTGTAACGCCGTGCTTTGCGTATGTGTGTACACTCTAGTATCGGTTGCCGATTCCCCTCTGCAGATCAAATTCTTCTTTTTATACAGAGGCGGAATGTCGTATTCACTTGCAATAAAGAGAGAAGAAATATGAATCTGATTGAGATTTTATGAAACCATGCGTGGGGGAGAGCAAAGGGGAGGATGTTTTGTTGCCCTTGAATGACTGGTATTTTTTCCTGAGGTTCGATGTGGTCTTTCTTTTTACTCGTGCTCCTGTCTGTTTTCCTACGGCTAATTGAGGTTAGGTTTTGTGTTGAAATAACGGATATATTTCGACATGTGTTGACTTCTACTTACTTTTAATTCAATGACCAGGTCTATGAGCAGACAAAGTTTGGATGGGGATAACATTGTTCCCTATTTAACGATTTGTAGAAGGTTTCAAGGAATATGCTCTAGAATTGCAATTAAACCTGCGCAATTAAACCTGTGCAATTAAACGTGCGTTCTTTTTAGGGGCCAGCACATGCCGGCAAAAACGGAAATTTTACTGGATGAATCTATACGTCCGTCTGTCAGTCTGTTAACCCTCTGAGCACCAGTGCTTGCTGCCTGAAACTACTATTTTATTAATTTTGTTTCTAAGTATCAGTGCCTTTAGCCTGAAACCACCGACGCTGTTGCAAGAAAGAGAGGTCTAGCGGTAGCTAATCACTTATAGCGTTCAAAGCGACAGTCAGCCGGAGACAGATTGAGATATGCATTTTTTTCCTTTTTTTCTGTATAAAATATAAAATGGGCATACTGAAGAGATCGTTGATAGTGAATGTTTGTCTGAAGTTATTGTAACGTAAATTTCAGCTTGTAGCACATGTTTTATATGAGATTTCGAAATGAAAGCACTGGAGCAGTATGTTGTTACGTAGTTCTAATACAACAACAAAATTATTGCCCATTTTTGTTCATTATTCAGACTATAATTTTTTTAGACTTTATGATTTCATGGAAGTTTTGAGATGTGAGATATTGTCTAGCAAAAGTGAGGAATTGCTGTCAAATACGTCTCACAAAATAATGGATGGTTGAAAACTCTGTGTCCTACTGGTTCCAAAGTGAAACCACCTCCTAAAAGCATCTGTTTACCTTTTTCCAATTTCTTCTTGTATTCGTCGCTTACTGTGATAATAAAGATTAATTTTGTCAAAACTTTGATAATTACATTCCAAAGTGAAAGCACATTCTCAAAGCAACTGATAGTTTAATTTATGCCAATTTCTTCTTGTATTCACCGCTTACTATGATAATGAGAATCAATTTTGTGAAAAAAATTTAAAATTGTGTGTTTTTCATATTGTAGGGGTTCAAAGGTATAAGAAACCTTTTTCTCAGGAAATGGTGGAGTATCAAGTTAAAATTTAATTCAAACACGAGCTCCCTGACAAGGTAAAAAATTTAAGCGTGTAAGTCAATGTAATCAAAAGATACGGCTATTTATGTCACCTTTTTGGCACTGACAGACTCTTTCATCAAAACCTACAGATGAACTACCTATATTCATAATTAAATCTGTGCGAGCCCGAGGAGCGTGAGTCCTACTCGCATTTGTTTATTTTTTTAAATATTTGGCTCTCTGCAACATCTGAATTCAATCCACCCGTACGTTCGCATCACTAATGAGGTGCAAAACAATGGTTGCCTTTACCTTCCTTGATGTGTTGGTTGGGAGGGAGATTAAGTTACGTCGTTTACAAAAAGCCAACTCATACTGATTTGTCTCTGCATTCTGATAGTTGTCGCCATCTAGGTAGCGTGAAGGGATACTTCGTACTTTGGTTCATAGGCGTCACGTCATCTCAGACCCTGATAGTTCGTCAGCTGCGTTAGCCCATCACGAAGGCACCTTTCGTCAGAATGGTTAAATCAGATTAAACGCGAGTTGCGCAGTCGACTAACCGTGAATCAGATGAATGACGAAACTGACGAGGTCTATGGTATTTTTACCTCACACAAGTAAACATTTCGAACAGAACTAGTCGTATTATGAGGGAAAACGGTTTTTCGACCGCAATCTAGGAGCAGAGATCTTTTAGGGTCTGTAAAGCTTGATAGTTGTTAGCGTAAGGCGGGAGTCGGCAACATCCGTGGCAATTGTGCCACGTCGTACATTGGACAGAACCTCAGGAGAGAGGAACAATGGTGTATTGAGCATAACCACCGCACATGCATACAACACACTAGTAAATGTGCTATTGCGGAACGTTGTGTTGATTCTGTCCTGTGCCAACCTCTTCATCTCAGACTGCCACTTGCAACATACGTCCCCAATTATTTGTTGGATGTCCTCCAATCTCTGTCTTGCTCTACAGCTTTTGTCTTCTACAGCTCCCTCTAGTACCATGGAAGTCATTCCCTGATATCTTAACAGATGTCCTATCATTCTGTCCGTTCTACTTGTCCGTGTTTCCAAAGATCCCTTTCGTCTCCGATTCTGCGCAGAGCCACCTCATTCCTTACTTTATCAGTCTATCTAATTTTTAACATTCTCCTGTAGCACTACATCTCAAATGCTTCGATTCTCTTCTGTTTCGGTTTTCCAAAAAGTCCATGTTTCACTACTATACAATGCTGTGTTCCAGACGTACCTTCTCAGAGATTTCTTCCTCAAATTAAGGCCTATGTTTGATACTAGTAGAACTCTCTTTGCCAGGAATTCCCTTTTTGCCAGTGCTAGTCTGTTTTTGATGTCCTCCTTGCTCTGTCCGTCATTGATTATGTTTCTGCCGTGGTAGCAGAAATCCTTAACTTTATCTACTTCGTGACGATCAATCGTGATGTTAAGTTCCTCGCTGTTCTCGTTTTTGCTTCGTCTTTTTCGATTTACTCTCAGTCCATATTCTGTAGTCATTAGATTGTTCATTCCATTCAGCGTATCATGTACTTCTTCTTCTCGCTACAGCAATGTCGTCAGTGAATCGTATCATTGATATCCTTTCTCCTACAATTTTAATTCCACTCCTGAACCTTCTTTTATTTCCATAATTTCTTCTTCAGTGTACAGACTGAAAAGTAGGGGGGAAAGACTGCATCTCTGTCTTACACCTGAAACTGGGTAACCTCTTTTGATGCTAGTCAATTGTCAGGATGAGCATTACTGCAAAGGGCATTTGATTCTAAAGCACTATGACAGGGTGAAAAACAGCAAATAAATTACTTTTTCTCTCGTAACAACATGTGGACAGGGTGGGTTCTTCTTTAGCTCGGGTATGAGGTAGAATGAAACAGCATTTTTACATAAGATAACTTTTATTGAAAGTTTTATACAATGGTTTCCATACTGGATTGTTCTGGCTGGGAGAGCGGCGGCTGTGTAGTTTGCGAAGCCTTCTGCTGCGTGGGCGCCGGGGTCTGATTAAGTCTGGGGTCTGATTACGCCTGGCGGTGTGTGTCTTGTGTCGCTGTTTCGCCCAGTTGACTGGAGATGTACGTCGTGAGGTGGCCCATTTAATTATTGAGAACGCAGTCATGAATCGGATGGTGATACCTTGGATGTGGCGTCCCAGTGTTTCTCTTCTCTATGAGGCCACGTGTGACAGTGTTGTGCGCCGGCCAGCGGAGCGGCGCGGCGTGGGAAGGCCAGTGTCCCAGACTCGAACAATGGTTTCCAGCTTGCCAGTCTTCGGCTGTCAGATCTTCATCCCAGCTTACAGGTGACTGCTGATGTGAGGTCGTCTCCTTCCCGTCCTCACGAGTCACTCAGGTACACAAAAATCAGACTTCAAATACCTTCTAGCATCTGTCTTCTGACGGCGAGGGTGCTACTTGCTATTCCATTACAGCAGCGGACTTGGTGCTTCTGTGTACGATGTAGTCTCTTCCTGAATGACGGTCTTCAGCATCGACTGAACTGACTGGAACTGAACTGAACTGAAAACTACTGTTCGGCCCACTGCATCTCGCGTATTTATTTACTTTAGTTCATTGGAGGTGAACGACTTCACGGTCATTGCCTCTTCTGTCACATTGAAAACCTTCTCGAAGAATCTTCTTAACATCAGTCATTGGCTCTTGGAATGTAGGCGAGGGCCTTTGATCATATGTGACAATTGAGAAACACATGAGCCGGTCGGGCGATGCCCTGACGGCTGAATCGACAGCTTCCGCTTGTGTGGGGAGGGTGATGGCCTATTCCGTCACGTTGAAAAGCTTCTAGAAGAATCTTCTTGACGTGAACCGGTCGGGCGATGCTCTGACGGCTGAATTGACAGCTCCTGCTCATGTGGGGAGGGCGATGGCTTCTCCTGGCTGACCTGCAAGCACCGACTGTTGCCACTGCTGCTCTGCCCGCTATTTGCCACTGTGTAACTCTTCTAAGTTTTTCATTTATTTTCTAATTTATACTTCACTTCACATTGATTTCACTAATTTATTTACCTATCTTAAGTACCACTCAACACACCCTTTCTAATCCCTGCTCTATGTTCTTAGTCTTTAGAACCATGACTGTATATTGAATGTAAATAAGTTATACAGAACTGCAACCAGTCACTTTTTTGAATAATTATGTTTTATTCCCTGAACCGGTTTTCGAACCTTTTCAGGTTCATCTTCACATGGTTTCAGGAAGTTACATCATTACTGGTAGCATAATGCTGGGTGCTGGCTTGCGACAGTATAGGCGGCTTTTTTCGTTTACTGTCCATCTGTGGAAGTGTGTATACTGATATAACTACTGGACGTCAAAATGGATGCAGACAGATGCAGACTAACCGAAAAAAGCCGCCTATACTGTCGCAAGCCAGCATCCAGCATTATGGTACCAGTAATGATGTAACTTCTGAAACAATCTGAAGATGAACCTGAAAAGGTTCGGAAACCGGTTCATGGAATAAAACATAATTATTCAAAAATATGACTGGTTGCAGTTCTGTGTAACTTATTTACATATTGTATACTGCCCGTCTCTCCCCATAGTTTACTTGTATTTTTCTCAGAATTTCGAACATCTTCCACCATTCTACGTTGGCGTACGCTTGTTCCAGATCGACGGATTCTATGAACGTGTCTTGATTTTTCTTCTTTAGTCTTGTTTCCCTTATTAATCACAACGTCAAAATTGCCTCTCTGGTGCCTTTACCTTTCCTAACGCCAAACTGATTGTCACCTAGCACATCCTCGATTTTCTTTTCCATTCTTCTGTATTTTACTCTTGTCAGCAACTTGGATGTATAAGCTGTTAACGTGGTTGTGCGATGATTCTCGCACTTGTCGGCTCTTGCAGTCTTCGGAAATGCGTGAATGACATTTTCCCGAAAGTCAAATGATATGTCGCCAGACTCATGCGTTCTACTCCCCAACGCGAGGCTGGCCGAAGTGGCCGTGCGGTTAAAGGCGCTGCAGTCTGGAACCGCGAGACCGCTACGGTCGCAGGTTCGAATCCTGCCTCGGGCATGGATGTTTGTGATGTCCTTAGGTTAGTTAGGTTTAACTAGTTCTAAGATCTAGGGGACTAATGACCTCAGCAGTTGAGTCCCATAGTGCTCAGAGCCATTTGAACCATTTGAACCCAACGCGAATAGTCGTTTTGTTGCCGTTTCCCCCAATTATTTTAGAAATTCTGATGCAGTGTTACCTATCCCTTCTACCTCATTTGTTCTTAAGTCCCCTGAAGCTTTTTTAAACTCCGATTCTAATACTGGATCCCCTATCTCTTCTAAGTCGTCTCCTGTTTTTTCTTCTAGCACATCAAACAAATCTTCCCCCACATAGAGGCCATCACTGCACTCTTTCCACTCTTTCTCCTGTGCATTTGACAGTGGAATTCCCGTTGAACTCTTAATGTTACCACGCTTGCTTTTAATTTCACCGAAGGTTGTTTTGTCTTTCCTGTATGCTGAGTCAGTTCTTCCAATAACCATTTCTTTTTCAGTTTCTTCACATTTTTCATGCAACCATTTCATTTTAACTTCCCTGAAGTTTCTGTTTATTTCACTCCTCAGCGATTTGTATTTCTGTATTCTTGAATTTCCCTAAACTTTTTGTACTTCCTTCTTTCATCGATCAGCTGAAGTATTTCTTCTGTTATCCTCAGTTTCTTGGCAGTTAGCTTCTTTGTACCTGTGTTTTTCTTCCCAACTTCTGTGATTTCCCATTTTGGGTATGTCCATTCCTCTTCAACTGTACTGCCTACTGACCTATTCCTCATTGCTGTATCTATAGCTTTACAGAACTTCAAGTGTGTCTTGTCATTCCTTAGTACATCTGCATCCCTCTTCTTTGCCTATTGATTCTTCCTGACTAACGTCTTGAACCTCAGCCTACTCTTCAGCACTGCTACATTGTGATCCGAGTCTATATCTGCTCCTGGGTGTGCTTTACAATCTTATGGAATATAAAAAACTGGGTAAGTGCGAGCAAGACTTGCGCTTTGAGAGATATGAGAAAATTATGTATATAGATAATCATTTCTTGTGGCTGAGTTGCATGGTGCACGTGTCCCTATTGGACGCCAAATGGGCACCAGTTAACCAGCTGCAGAAAGGGCACAGTTTAATCATGGAATCCGAACCATAAGTTGGTTCTAACGATTCCTCACATCGTTGAAGAATGAAGGCTGGGCTAAAACGTTGACTGAAAAATGCATGGTCCGACCGAGATTCGATTCCGCGATTTCTTGCTTTCCAAGCACACGGCCTTCATTTTTTTTTTTTTTTCGCCTGATCACCAGATTCAACATGTACAAAGTTCAGCTACAGGTTTGGTGAGTTAGTTCGCATGAATCGATGTATGTAACATACATGACCGCATGTTTTGATTGACTTACGAGCTTGAATTACTTACGCCACCAAGAGACTCTCAACCTTAGAATTAGATATAAACTGAAACTTGATATCTCTAACACCGGCCGCTATGGCCGAGCTGTTCTAGGCGCTTCACTCCGGAACCTCACTGCCGCTACGGTCACAGGTTCGAATCCTGTCTCGGAAATGGATGTGTGTGATGTCCTTAGTTTAGTTAGTTTTAAGTAGTTCTAAGATAGACAGACAGACAGACGGACAACAAACTGGTCCTATAAGCGTTCCGTTCCTACCGCTTCAGGTACGAAACCCTTAGAACACACAGATTCCAGCTTGCAGTTCCAGCTATTGGAACAACGTTAAGAATGTTAAGATAGTAGCAGACTACTGCTCCTGCTCTCTCTCTCTCTCTCTCTCTCTCTCTCTCTCTCTCTCTCTCTCTCTGATCAGATAGCAGAGGGTACAGTTAATGTTATTTGCTCAGCCGTTCGTAGTTAACATTTGTCATCGACAAATTTTGATGTTAGTGATCACTGGTTGTGCCGTGGCACCAATTGTTTACCGTACGCATTTTCCGTAATATGGTTTTCTTGCTTTTCTTGATTTACATCAAGAGACTCACAGAAAACATAGTACATGAATTCCTGATTGTAAACCAGTTACATGTGAAAGTTTTAAACTATTCTTAAGCTAATTCTTTCAATATTTAAAGTGTCTATTCAAGTAGTGAAGGCAGGAGAGGATCAAGCAGGTAAAAAGACGAGGGCTAGTAGAAATCCTTGGGTAACAGAAGAAATATTGAATTTAATTGATGAAAGGAGAAAATATAAAAACGCAGTAAATGAAGCAGGCAAAAGGGAATACAAACGTTGAAAGGTGGCTACACTGAGCCACAGCGCCAGAGATTGCGCCAAAGAGTATTATTCAGCCGCCTCCGCTGGCAGTGCTTGGGGAGAACTCGTAGTAGTCAGTGCTTGGGGAGAACTCGTAGTAGTCAGTGCTGGTTGAGAACTCGTAGTAGTCAGTGCTTGTTGAGATGTGCTAGTGAAAAGTGTTTGGGGAGAACTCGTAGTAGTCAGTGCTTGGGGAGAACTCGTAGTAGTAAGTGCTTGTTGAGAACTCGTGGGAGTCAGTGCTTGTAGAGATGTGCTAGTGAAAAGTGCTTGTTGAGATGTCGTAGTAAAGAGTGCTTGTCGAGAGGTCGTGGTGGAGAGTTCTTGTTGAGATGTGGTAGTAGCAAGTCGGTGTGGAGATATATTGTAGTGATTAGAGTGCTTTTCGTCAGTATATGAAGGTAAAAGAAAAAAAAAATTTTCCTTTTCTTTTTATTATCTCAATGTCTTAAATAATGCGTCATTACAGGTTCAGTCAACAAAGCATCTGGCTTGTGTTCTTGTATTAGAGTGTAATTCTGGGTTTCTTGCGCAATTATAGTATTTCTAATTTTTTTTTTATAAATGATATTTAAAATTTCTTGCCTTATTGAAGAAGAACCGTGCCAGATGTGTACGTTGAGTCATACATCCACACACAGAACAGTTATACTTGTGCTTTGGTTTCGTAGGTTTTATAGTTGCTGGGGACTTAATTAATTAATTGTGTTAACGGAAATTTTCTTTCATTCTTTGTTGTTGTTCTATGCAGTCAGATTGCGTACTAAAACTAGTCAGGGCCAACCGTTTACGAGACATTGCGTAATCGGATATACAGCTACTAAAAAAATTAAAAATTATTTTAATTTTAAATAATTAAGCCCCCATGCAACGTCTCAAAAATTAGATCGACAGGGAGTGCCAAATGACTAAGCAGGGATGGTTAGAGGACAAATGTAAGGATGTAGAGGCTTATCTCACGAGGGGTAAGATAGATACTGCCTACAGGAAAACTAAAGAGACCTTTGGAGAAAAGAGAGCCACTTGTATGAATATCAAGAGCTCAGATGGAAACCCAATTCTAAGCAAAGAAGGGAAAGCAAAAAGGTGGATGGAGTATATAGAAGGCCTTTACAAGAGCGATGTACTTGAGGACAATATTATGGAAATGGAAGAGGATGTAGATAAAGATGAAATGGGAGATACGATACTGTGTGAAGAGTTTGACAGAGCACTGAAAGACCTGAGTCGAAACAAGGCCCCGGGAGTAAACAACATTCCATTGCAATTACTCACGGCCTTGGGAGAGCCAAACATGACAAAACTCTACCATCTGGTGAGCAATATGTATGAGACAGGCGAAATACCCTCAGACTTCAAGAAGAATATAATAATTCCAATCCCAAAGAAAGCAGGTGTTGACAGATGTGAAAGTTACCGAACTATCAGTTTAATAAGTCACAGCTGCAAAATACTAACGCGAATTCTTTACAGACAAATGGAAAAGCTGGTAGAGGCCGACATCGGCGAAGATCAGTTTGGATTCCGCAGAAATGTTGGAACACGTGAGGCAACACTGACCTTACGACTTATCTTAGAAAATAGATTAAGGAAAGGCAAACCTACATTTCTGGCATTTGTAGACTTAGAGAAAGCTTTTGACAATGTTTACTGGAATACTCTCTTTCAAATTCTAAAGGTGGCAGGGGTAAAATACAGGGAGCGAAAGGCTATTTACAATTTCTACAGAAACCAGATGGCAGTTATAAGAGTCGAGGGGCATGAAAGGGAAGCAGCTATTGGGAAGGGAGTGAGACGGGGATGTAGCCTCTCCCCGATATTATTCAATCTGTATATTGAGCAAGCAGTAAAGGAAACAAAAGGAAAATTCGGAGTAGGAATTAAAATCCACGGAGAAGAAGTAAAAACTTTGAGGTTCACCGATGACATTGTAATTCTGTCAGAGACAGCAAAGGACTTGGAAGGGCAGTAGAGCGGAATGGACAGTGTCTTGAAAGGAGGATATAAGATGAACATCAACAAAAGCAAAACAAGGATAATGGAATGTAGTCGAATTAAGTCGAGTGATGCTGAGGGAACTAGATTAGGAAATGAGACACTTAAAGTAGTAAAGGAGTTTTGCTATTTGGGGAGCAAAATAACTGATGATGGTCGAAGTAGAGAGGATATAAAATGTAGACTGGCAATGACAAGCAAAGCGTTTTTGAAGGAGAGAAATTTGTTAATATCGAGTATAGATTTAAGTGCCAGGAAGTCGTTTCTGAAAGCATTTGTATGGAGTGTAGCCATGTATGGAAGTGAAACATGGACGATAAATAGTTTGGACAAGAAGAGAATAGAAGCTTTCGAAATGTGGTGCTACAGAAGAATGCTGAAGATTAGATGGGTAGATCACATAACTAATGAGGAGGTACTGAATAGAATTGGGGAGAAGAGGAGTTTGTGGCACAACTTAACAAGAAGAAGGGACCGGTTGATAGGACATGTTCTGAGGCATCAAGGGATCACAAATTTAGCCTTGCAGGGTGGCGTGGAGGGTAAAAATCGTAGAGGGAGACCAAGAGATGAATACACTAAGCATTCAGAAGGATGTAGGTTGCAGTAAGTACCGGGAGCTGAAAAAGCTTGCACAGGATAGAGTAGCATGGAGAGCTGCATCAAACCAGTCTCAGGACTGAAGACAACAACAACAACAACAACAACATTCAAGTTTACAGTATTTGGATAAGTGGAAGAAATTTATAACCACAGATCCACAGGCGGCTATCGAACTAAACCGTTGCCTAAGCCAGTCTGGGCACTATATACTCTATTTATAGGGAGCGTTGTGTTCAACACTACTTAAGATGTTCAGCTTTTATGCACGGTAGCCTAAGAACGGTAGCCTAAGAACCTACTATGCCATTTGCTTTTGACGACCGCCATTCACGTAACAGTCCATGACCAATTTGACGATTATGGATGGGCCGCACTTGGTAGGTATCTCCATGAACTGTCTACGTGATGTTCGTATACTGCCGTGGACAGCAAGATCCCTGAATCTGCCCCGTCGAATGTGCGTGTGTGACCACCTTGGACGTCAACTCTGTCCCAGCGCCGACCGGGATACCAAACGACCTGTTACAATAGTTATGTGTCAGCCTGCCTCGAGAGAGGACGGTTTTATGACAAACATCCCTACCAAATCAGTTTGTGCAGGAACACGTGAGAGGGTGAAATATCAGACTGATAAGTGAGTTCATACTGCCAAGTTCTTGATACGTTTGCTTCGATTTTTAATCAGTAACATATCATCATAGACCCTCCCAATGCCTTAAGTTTAGTTTCGGTTCCTCCTCTCATTCTGGGTGGTCCACTTCCTTTTTTTCTCCAGGCAGTGAACTTCTGCTTATCACTTGCAGACTCATTATACCTGAAAATTAATCTTTTGTCAAGGCTTCTGGGCCATAGTCTGACCATCAGCCTTGACCAGTACCCGCTGCCCGAGACACTCCAACGTCTTGAAAGTGCGCACCCAGTGAGATGAAGCGGCGGTTAGAACGGCGGTTCAAATCCAGTTTGGCCATCCACATTTAAATTTACCGTGATTTCCCTAAATCGCTTAAGACAACTGCCGGGACGTTTTCCTTGAAAGAGTATGGCCGGTTTCTTTCCCCATCCTTGAAAGAATCCGAGAGTCTGCTCCGCCTCTATGGGCCTCAGAGTCAGGGGGCATTAAACTCTACCCTTCCTTTCGACCACTGGCATGTAAGAGTACCTCCAGCACCGTCTGAAACATCATCTATATTACAGACACCACATGTTGGTTCCTAATATCTACCTCTAGTAATGGTATTGAGTATCTTCCAAGATTGACTGATGTAACAAGTACAGTAAATGTAACATAATTTGATGGGTTACAGGAAACAGAATTTTTCTTATCTTCCACATAACATAGCACATACAGTTACAGAAATCTCGTAAGAATTATATTTTATTAATATAAAATTATAAAATAATATGTGAAATGGAACATTTCGGATTCACAGGACAGAATAAACAGCAGAAATTTTCTTGTATGGGTCGCATTAGAGTTCTTGTAGAGACGAGTACTGTTGTTGCGGCTGTGAAAGAATTTCTCCACTGTCGCTAATAGTGAAACGCGAAATGTAGTCTATCTTCGTTACTTTTACTCTGTTATGTCGTATAGTATCGTATTTTGGAGCAACTACACGTTTACTGAAAGTACATTCTCAAGCTAAAAAGTAGTTATGGTGTCACAGTTTAAATTTTTTGTAGTCCTAGTTCAAGAGCCTCGCAAATCCAGCCGTTCGATCCCAGAATGTGTACAGGAACACAAAATTCACAGTTAATAGCATGGATTCAGTTACAAGTAATTTAAGGAATTACATAGTGAACATTAGAGAGTAAAATTATTTGCACTTGTACACTTTCTTAATCCATGCAGAGATATGTGGGGACTATAGTGCAGTTTCAATAATCCACTCACCATCTTTCGTCGTTAATCATAAAGGCATATTCGATCTTGGCCACTCTCACCTCTTCGTATAGCGGAAGCTAAGCTTCAACGCGCTCGGCCATCCTGAGGGGTCATCCTTTATTAACAATTACAGCAAAAGATTTCGCAGTTCCTGTTATCATTTACTAGTACGAAACCATGCTTCTCCGGCAGCAACGCTTATTTACGGTATAAAGTTAAAAGTTTTCTCCTACGAGGTTCCTCATAACATCGATTTCGTAAGCTCATTTATCATGGAAATATAATCTCAGTATGTTTTGTATTATCTGTACTATCCGTTTAGTGTAACTGTTGCATTTTGGAGGAGGAGATTTTGCTGTGCAAGGTACTGTGGAAAACATAAATGGTTTACATGAAAAATATTCACAGTTGCGAATATAGACAACCGTCAGGTGCATAATGGAATGACAAGAATCAGAATTTGCGCCGCACCGGTACTCGAAATTGGATCTGTCCGTTTACCGAGCTCTCACCTTAGCCGCTTTGCCTATCCGTCCACAGCTCACGGCTAGACCCAAACTTCCATATGTTGGCGTCGTTCATGCGTCACAACTTGCACTCGCACCTATTACGTAATTCCCGTACAGGGGGAGGACATTTTAATTGACAGTCGCAGCCTGATATCGGCACATAAGTATGATATCGCAGTGTCTGTGTTATTAAGAAGTACAATGATACATTCCTCCGCACATTGCATCGTACGTGGTTCAAAATGGTTCAAATGGCTCTGAGCACTATGCGACTTAACTTCTCAGGTAATTAGTCGCCTAGAACTTAGAACTAATTAAACCTAACTAACCTAAGGACATCACACACATCCATGCCCGAGGCAGGATTCGAACCTGCGACCGTAGCGGTCGCTCGGCTCCAGACTGTAGCGCCTTAACCGCACGGCCACTCCGGCCGGCTGCAGCGTACGTGTTAACAACACTGCAATATCGTGAAAACGATTTAAGGATAATGAGCATGCAATAAACACTATCCACCACAAGAATAATCACCCAAACATGAAGAAAAAATTAATTCCACATGATTGCAGAGAGACTATGATCACGAATTTGTTCGTCTGAAAAACACAGCTGCCCTTTGTTACAGGACATACTCGAAATTAAATTTTAAAGTGATTTACGTCACTTCATGAAATTTATTCCTGCGACACCTCTCACTTCATCAGGGATCCAACAAACGTCCTTTTCTTCTGGCCCCGAAAAGTACAGCCGAAAGCCCAGAAATGTGAGATTATGTTACAGAATCGTCCTAAAATACGTAACACATCATCTGCTACAAACGTGACAGGAGGTCCTTATATGGTCGGACGCGCTACGCGATGTGACCTCAGGCCATCAGGAACTGCAGACGGCAGAAAGCGGAGGAGGAATGATGGTCATACTCTCCGTATACAGATCTTTAGCAAGCATGATATAGCACTGATTGGGCAAAAAGACTGTCGTTGCTTCCAGTTTCTTCTAAGGCATTTCTTTTTAAGTTATACACTAATGTCCTAGTGTAGTCGGTACGTTTGGCGGTTTATGATGGGTAATTGCACCGGCATTTGCAGCCGTATTCGCTAACACGCGCATGTGCAGTGACTCTCGACTGTGACGTAGATGGTTCGATTCATATTTATGTCTTTGAATGGGTGAATTGGGTTCTAAAGGTCACAGAGTTAATCGGTCGTCATTAGTACGACTGTGGTGTCACCAGCCCCTGTATCGTATATCGTCTACAAAAGTGCTCGTGTCGTCGTCCCAGACGACAACGTAGGTTCATCACAGCGCAAAGCAGTGCTAAGTTGCTTGTGTGTACCAGCAGCTGCTACTATATTGTGCACAGGTCTGCTGGTTAATGAGGCAAGCATAAAACACCAGGATTCCTTCCAATTAGTTCCGGAGCAAGTAACGTAGTTCTGTACCGTAAATAAATCGAACGAGTCCGAACAGAACTGGTGCTCTGAGGGTTCCGTGCAAACTATTATTATCATCGTTAATTTCCCCTTAAGGAGAGCATCAAACACAGTCAATTTTCATGACCTTTATTTCTGCCTCTTTCTTTTTTCTTAGGAAAAATCTCTCATATATGCCCAGCGTTTTTCTTCCTCTCTCCGGCCCTTTTCTTTCCTGTTTCCTTCCGTTTGGGCGTATGCTCTTTCCTGATGTTCCTATGAAGCCAATTACTACCGCTATTAACCAATTAAGAAACGTTGTGGCAGGTGATAGCAGAGTTCGGTGTTCCACAATACTAGACAGCACTGATCAGAATTCTAGACCATTATCACCTAGCACTGTAAGGACAAGTGCTGGCACGTCTGATTTCTTCAGAGTATCAAAATCTGTCAGAAAATTTTGTGTTCTATCGCCCCAACTGTACGACATAGGCATAGAACATGTCATCGGGAAAGCTCTTGATGGCTCCAAGAAAGGTATCTTTATTTGTGGTATAACTATTAATAACCTCTTTATCTGCTGATGACACCGTGCTTTTAGCCAGAAGCAAAGATGAAACTTCTGAGTTATTGACAAAAGTAAAGGAGATTATCGTACTGATTAGACGTCAATCTCATCACGTCCAAATTCATGATAATTGATCGAGGAGCACAGGTTCAGCTCG
Organism: Schistocerca americana; assembly: GCF_021461395.2. Classification (NCBI taxonomy): domain Eukaryota; kingdom Metazoa; phylum Arthropoda; class Insecta; order Orthoptera; family Acrididae; genus Schistocerca; species Schistocerca americana. The sequence goes on along the minus strand of NC_060125.1, from coordinate 265,539,713 downwards.
CAGGTCGATTAAAGAAACATTAAATCGTGTTTTTTCATTCAGTTTGGGTCAGCCGCCTGCTACACGGGAAATGTATAGATTAGATAAGAATGCGGATCATGGTGACTGGCTATGAAGGAGCTCACCAAGATAACACTCGTGTTTTCCGTCTTCTTTTTGGCAGCAATATATGGACACTTAAGGCCAAAGAAAGGAAGCGCACTGATGCATTTGAGCTTTGGTGGTGGCGCAGGATGCTGCCGTATGAAACAGATCGAAAGAAGTACAAATGTGTTCATTATTGAGCAACTCTGTATCTCCAGGCACTTTCCTTCTAGTGTCAGCCAAAAAATCTCCAGTTCTTTTAGCATATTGTGAGAAGAGATGGAGCAAATATAGAGGAAATAATCATAGTGGGGAAGATCGAGGGCAGGAGACTGAAAGGAAGAGCCGCGAGCCGGTGGACTGATCAAATCAAGAAGTTGTGCGATCCACCTCTTGAGCAGGCCCTAAGAGAAGCTGGTGATCATCTGAATGGAGACGCTTTGTTCATGGGTCACACCGCTCAGCAATGCGCACAACGACCTGGGCTGAAGAAGAATGGAAAGCATAAAAAATTAACGGAAATACCGAAAAACATCGAAGTATTGACAAAATCTGAAAGGCATCGAAAAAATTGAGAACTATCCAACTACCATCAGCATCGAAAAGCCTAGGAGAGTATCAGATAGGACTGGAAAGTATAGAAAGAACTGGAATTTTGTCACGAATGGCCGAAACATATTTGTTGCATGCAGTTACGAGGCTCACATGTACTGAGACAAATGGTTCTCACACATGCATTTCAGTTGACTCGGGGAAATATGACACTCTCGGAGATTGCGTCAACAGTTCCCTGAATGTAGAAGTGCAGACGTCAACAAGTATTGACTTGTTTCAGACCTTGATGACTAAGCAAGAAAATAGATACTGACAGCAAGGTAGCCATTAGTAGCAAGTCACTGATGTTGTTTGCAGAATTATCTATCGCGTGGGTATGTGTGTGTGTGGGGGGGGGGGGGGGGAGGGGTACGAGTGTCATCAACAGGTGTTGCACATACACGTACATAGCTCACTTTTAGGCTTCAGAAAATAACTGTAAAGGATTTTACTACCAAAAGCCTTAGTGCAGTGGTGTTAATACAGCTTAAGACAATCTTCGTCTACCGGCAGCTACAAAACATAACCATAAAATTTCGAAATACTGTGCCATCTCCATGCTAGCTGTCGGCGAAGAAGAGGAGCTGCTATAGTTCAACAGATTAAATAGTATTGCATAATTAAAAACAACGGGTGAGCCATCCGAAAAGCAAGTTAATATTATAAAAGATACTCTTGAATGGATTTGAGCGGATTCTGCACTTAAAGGTCGAATATGAATTGGCATACAGCTAATTGTGATGGAATTAAGGATCCCAAACACTTTCTCGTTGTGGGTCTTCCAGTTTCCTCCAGCAGTGACCATGAGTTCAATTATCTGCTCCAGATAATTCTCCCACTTTTCTGTAAATTTCTGGTACCCATATCAGGCGAAGTTAAGGAAATGTATGTAAACAGCATTAACGTATCGCTTCACTGTCTGATGGCATTAATTAATGATGTGTGTGTGTTGTTCGTAACATAAGTTAGTCTAAGTTAGTCTAAGTAGTGTGTAAGTCTAGGGACCGATGACCTCAGCAGTTTGGTCCCTTAGGAATTCACACACATTTGAACATTTTTTAAGAAATTTCAGGGAAAAACCATAAAATCTGCTACACAGACACAAATAGCGAAATATCTCATATTATTTATGTTTATGAAGATACTGAAATTGACGTGCAGTAATGATTTGAAACAGCGAGTTATCCTGATAACAAAATTTATAACATGTTTTACATCAATAAGAGGATATTTACTCTAAGGAGAAGTGAATTATTACCAGACATTATTACAGCGTCATACAAGTAAGAGTAAAAATGCACAGACTCAAAACCGAATGAGGAAGGACGGACGCAGTAATTGGAATCGTAACCTACATCTCACAGATGTAATATTATAATGAAAAAGGTAGACATTCGTCAGAAATTCTTGATCATGTGACATCTTTCAGACAGTGCATGCGTAAGGACTTGGCTCATGCGTAAGGTGGTGGTGGTGGTTAGTGTTTAACGTCCCGTCGACAACGAGGTCATTAGAGACGGAGCGCAAGCTCGGGTTAGGGAAGGATTGGGAAGGAAATCGGCCGTGCCCTTTGAAAGGAACCATCCCGGCATTTGCCTGAAACGATTTAGGAAAATCACGGAAAACCTAAATCAGGATGGCCGGAGACGGGATTGAACCGTCGTCCTCCCGAATGCGAGTCCAGTGTGCTAACCACTGCGCCACCTCGCTCGGTCATGCGTAAGGACTTGGCTGTCTGCAGACAAGGAAGTATATGCGCTGAGGACCACGGTAAGTAGATGTCACGCAACTGTCAACACCAATAGACGAGAATGACGTTTTGCCCCGCCAATCCGAGGAGTAGGAAGCTCTCTGTTTAGCTTGGTTCGTAGAATTAACACAGAAAAAGGTGGAAACGGCATTCTTTAAGAAGAGCGGAGAATGGGCTGAATATGTGTAACATAATTGTCACTGAACCTCTCTAATTAGTTACTTTCCAGGAAAGTAAAAAGAAAAAGTGGAAAGGTGGAGGAGAGGAGCGTGGGTTAGGAAGGGGGTGTAGCTTAGGAGAAGGGTGAAGCGTGATAACGCCGTGCCTTTCACCACCTACCAAAGTCCGAGGCAGGCCTGAGGGCCCATTGCTCTCAACTCACGACCCAAAGCTGACAACACATTCCTGCATCGTGATAATGTCTTGAAAAGACCCTGTTTGTTGGTTTGCAATGAATGAAGGTGCAGACGCGGTCATCGGTGATTAGTACCACTCTGGTATATGAGAGAAGTTAGAATTCACTGCAGCGGATGCTAGTTTGTGGTTTCTTAGACCTATTGTTGGTGGTTACATTAATTTAAACATTGACCGTCAGATGGCGTGAGCAGTCCACTCGTTTATGTTAATGATACACGGCCGCTTCCATCTGCATTTCTACTGTGTTTTGTGCTTGTTATGCAACACTGGTGAGTCGCAAACTTTGTCCGGGGAGTTACGTTTTCCACACATAACTATAAGTGCACAGGGTGTATACAGTAACTTCCTTTTTTGGATGTTTCAGTGTTCGAAAGACCACATACCTATCTTCATGCGTATCCTTGTGTGGCACGGCTTCGAGCCCGGAGCATTGTAAGCTTTATAAGTGGGTTCGGGATGCCATGCCGTTGATGTTTGTATTTGATTCCTTTAACGGTGGTCTCGCTCTTTTAATGGGGGCCCTTGTCCTTTTATGTAGTTCCTCCTCAGCGAGAAGTTCTGTGTCAAGTCTAGGACTGAAGAGGATATCCTGTTTCCTTCCACTTACCAAGTATGCACTATTTTGAAAGTTAGGAGACGAGGTACTGGTGGAATTGAACTTGTAAGGACGCGTCGTGAGTCGTGCTTGGGTAGTTCGGATGGTAGAGCACTTGCCCGTGAAAGGCAAAGGACCCGACTCTCGGTCCGGCACACAGTTTTAAGGTGCCAGGAGGTTTCTTATTATTTTAACTTATTTCAACCTGTTTCAAACCTCAGTTATGCACCCTTTATGGAATCACATTTTAATCTACGTACAGGTTTTTTTATAAGAATTTCTGTTGCTTCTGTTTAGCTTTCTTTATGCTGATAATGTGGATAGGAGTCATTATTGAATTATAATTTGGCATATGCATCTGAAGATGGGTCACAGGTCCTGAAACCGGGCTATGTTTTTCGTTGCAGAAATAAATAGTTTTTACAATTGTAGTTGATTTTAACGTTGCTGATCTCGAAAAGAGGTTATAGGACGAATTTTGTGAGGTTCCCATCTTGTGCTGTGGGGCGATGTGTGTGGCTGTAAATGAAGAACACACTTCGTACGCCGCGATCGTAGTATAGAAACTTTTAGTGTTGGCAGATGACCGGTTTCAACAGTCTTATGCTGCCATCATCTGATATTATGCACCTTGTTATAAAAGTGCCATAAAATGAATATCTGCAAAATAAACAAGGGTAAATGACTGTAGTTGAACTAAATCAGGCGATGGCGAGCTAAGTAGATAAGGAAATGAAATACAAAAATTAGTTGATGAATTTTGCTATTTGGGAAGTAAAATAACTGACGATGACGGAAGGGCAGAAGATATAAAATGCAGACTGGCAATCGCAAGACGACGTTTCTGAAATGTAGATATTTATTAACTACAAATAAAATTTTAGGTAGCCTTTTCTGAAGGTATTTGTCTGAATTCTAGCCTCAGTTAAACGTTGACGATAAACATTCAGAAAGGAGGTAATAGGAGTTTTAGAAGTTAGTGCTACAGAAGAATGCTGAAGACTGGATACATGGTAGGGACCTATGAGCTAAGCAGTTTGGTCCCATGAGATCTTACTCCATATTTACAAAATTTACTGGATACATGAAATAACTTATAGAGCCACACTAAGCTGAACAATGGAGAGAAGAAATACGTGGTTCAGCTTGAATAAGAGATGAGATTAGTTAACAAAATACATGGTGAGGCCTCAAGGAACAGACAGTCCGATAATCGATAGAGTTGCGGGGCATAATAATTGTAGAGTGTGATGAAGTGTTGACAAAATTAAGCAGCTTCATATCTATGTAGGCTGCAGTAGATATGGTTGAAAAGGCTTGCACAAGACAGACTAGCACGGAGAGCTGCATCAAACCGGTTTTCGGACTGAGGACGGGAACACAATAAGAACGGATTGGTAGATCGAACAGATAAACTAAATGAGGGAGAAAACAGATTTACAGAGCAATTCTGCTAAAATGGGGAATAGATGGAGAGGGCAAGGGTAAAGAAGTACCTGAAAAGAACTGGGGAGCCGGCTGTAAAAATTCTAAAGGACGACTATGAGTACAGTAGGAAGCAAATGTGTGTAGGGTGCAGTAGTTATGCAAATATGGACACGCTTGCACAAGACCTTCCAGTGTTTAGAGCTGTAGCAAGCCAGCCTTCAGACAGAAAACAACATAAACGTATTGTAATGAACTGAAGCAGTCTCTTTGCAAATAGGCGCTATGTGAGCGAAACTCGAAGAGAATCCTTGCAGCTGTGCTTCTTGGTGGGCGTACAAGATGCTTTGCTAAACATGTGTAGAACCAAAGCAACGTGCCCTACTTCTGTGACTTTACGACTGGCTGTAAGCGGTGCCCTCTATGTTTCTCGGACACAACGCGTGATGCCACTTAGGCTGTGACAGAGGAGCGGCCTCGCCGCTTTCGCTCGGACGGATGGTTCGGACGTTACTTGCAAGCACCTGGCCGGCCGCCTTGGCGAAGAGTCCGCGCCCACACGGCACTACGCTGGCCCCTATGGGCGCTCACAGTTTATGCATGCGTCCTTCGCTATTGCTCCACAGCGCGGGACAGTTCTGTGCGCCGTTTTATGCAGCATATTACGCATTATTTTAAATTGTAAATTACAACTTAGTGGGACGCACGCTCACGCTGGAGAGCGGTTTCGATTTTCCGTCTCTCCTTTCTGAAACGAGGCACTATCCAAAGCATCCCACAGAACTGTATCTGTGGCTACCTTACTCACTGCGTGGTTGTAAAACTGCCGGCAAGTAACATCGCGACGTCCGACAACAAAAAATAGTCTGTGTAATGTGCCAGTTGCTGTAATCCCGACATTAGCTTACCTATGGTAGTTAGATAATTTGAACAACGTCTTTCGCCGGACGCTGTGGCCGAGTGGTTCTAGGCGTGTCAGTCCGGAATTGCGCTGCTGCTCCGGTCGCAGGTTCGAATCCTGCCTCGGGCTTGGATGTGTGTGATGTCCTTAGGTTAGTTAGGTTTAAGTAGTCCTAAGTCTAGGCGACTGATGACCTCAGATGTTAAGTCCCATAGTGCTTAGAGCCTTTGAATAATTTTTGAACAACGTCTTTATTAATACCAGTTCCTTTATCTCATGATTTACAACTATTCTGGTGGCCATGGAGATAATAAATGCTTATAACGTAAACACGCATGTTCATATTGCGTTAACTTCAGTGACTAGTAAAATGCGAAGCTGAGGACAACTGTTTTGTTTTCACGATTTTCGAACTGCTCTTCCGTCTATAAATGTTACTCTGCGAGCCCTCTTGAGGGGAGTCGCCAACGGTACTTCACGTACTGTTGTTGCTAAGCCTCCATATGAACAGGAACACCTCTCATTTTTCCATCACGCTCATTTCGTAAGATATGTGTCGGACGAAGTGACATGTTTATTACTCTGCTTGACATTCACTCTCTTGAAATTGACAGCGTAACTTACAACGAGACATGACTCCTGACACGGAACGTCTGTTACGAGAGTAGGGAGAGCTGGATGAACATTACCCTCCTGCTGCCGTGCTTACTGAACTTACCTGTGGCGAAACTAGTTACTCTTCGTAAATATGCTGTATTAATCCTTGAAATACCAAGGGAATATGTTAGGCCCACCTTTTGAAACTTTGTAGTGTAGTCATGTAATTATATTTTAAAATTTTGATGGAAAGGTAATTTCTTTTAGAAGTTTCCGTCATTGTTTTGAATTTTCCGGCAAAACATAGTCCAAAATATTAAGTCTTAGAAGTTTATAAAAGCTAAAACTCCATGGCAGTTAATGAAATTTAGATTTTTTAAAATTTTTTTATGGTGGTCATAATGTACCCCTAACCTCTGTATACACATTAACGAAAGTGCCTTCCTATTACTAAGATGGTGCTAAACGATATTTTCCGGTTCAGTACCATACTTATACATCAGTATCAATTGAAGAAACGTTCGTTAATAAAAATTGATAACAATTAACAAAATTTGATTTTTTCTTAACATTTTTGTGGTAGCCACGAAGTACAATCCCCCCCACCCACCCGCCACCACCACCTTGTTACAACGCGTTATGGAAAATGCATTGGTAATGCTAAGGTCAATAATTAATTATTAGATGCAAGCTGTGCTTCTGTGCTTGTTGGTAGTAGTTCGTTTTACCGGTCTACGTTTTGGTGTTCGCCCTTCATCGACACTATCAGTATTACAAGCAACACCTATTTCTTATAATACGTTATTCATAAAGATGTAAGAGAGTTTAATTTTATGTGATTTTTCATATCATTAAAAAGCTACTAGTCTTGCATTGCCATTTAGCATATGTCACTGACGAACCTTCATAATAATTGTGTAATAATTCGATTATATTATTTATATACTTATATAAACTTTCCAGTCACATTAACGTGACCATCCGTCAAAAGCCTGAATAGTCCTCTCTCGATCGACGTGGTCCCACAGATCCTAGACAGGGTATAAGTACGAGCAGTCTGGTAGCCAGGACAGTATGGTTTAACCGATCCTGGTGGCCTTCGAGCCACGCACACACACTGCAACCTGTGTGACACGTTACATTGTCCTGCTGGTAGATCCCATCGCGTCCAAGTAGATCAAAGTGCTTGTATGATTCGACGTGGTACGCAAGCATACTTGTGTTGATCCAGGGAATGCCACGAGTACATTCCCAGACCAGACCAGACGCTCCCTCCTCCGGTCTGGTCCCTTCCGACGGTTGTTGGAATGTGTTTGCTTTCAAGCGTTTCACACCACGTGGAGCAGGAGATATGATGCATCTGAAAAGGCCAACTGTCGCCACTCAGTGAACGTTCAATTGCAGTACTGGAGTGCAAATTCCAGCCTTCGTCGCCGATGATCAGCAGTCAGCATGGGTGCCACACGCAACAATGTTCGCTGAGCGGTCGTTGAAGAGACCCTGTTGGTAGCCTCTTGATTTACTGGGACGGTTAACTGCTCAACAGTTGCGCTTGCATTCGCCTGTACATATCTCCGCAGCCGTCAGTCACCCCTCTCATCTAAGGCCCACGGTGCAGCACAGGTACCTCGCTTCCGCTTTTATATAGCCATTTTGCCATACTTCAACCACGGCAACACTCGAACAATTTACTGACTTAACCGTTTCGGAAATGCTTCCACCCTTGGGCCGAATTTCAATGATCATGCCCTTTTGAACGTCAGGTAAATCGCTCCGTTTCCGCATTAGACAACGACTGCATTGTTCTCGAAGTTCTCTCCATTGCACACTCACACTGGCCTCGCATTCGGGAGAACGACGGTTCAATCCCGCGTCCGGTCATCCTGATTTAGGTTTTCCGTGGTTTCCGTAGTCGCTTCAGGCAAATGCCGGGATGGTTTCTTTCACAGGGCACGGCCGACTTCCTACCCCGTCCTTCCCTAATCAGACGAGACAGACGACCTCGCTGTTTGGTCTCTTCCCACAAATCAATCCAATCCAATCTCACCATTGCAAGTTCTGCCACCTACCGTCTGTGAGTGGTTAATTCACGTTGACATCAAATATAGGCAGTGGTCACGTTAATGACTGTACGATGCATATGTAGTCAGCATAGGGGAATTTTTACGAATATATATGCAGTCATCATTGGCCACTGTTGTACATAAGAAGATCATTATTTGTTTCATGCCACAGAATTTATATAATGCTACTTCTAATTTGTATTAACTCTATTGGCAGAGCACAAGAATGTGTTGTCACTAAATAATACTAGTGACCTCTTCGATCAACGTCTTCAAGACCGATCTGATCGTTTATATATCTGAAATTTCTATTTCTTCAGATATATTTCACAAGGTGCATTTTTAAACAATATTTACAACTGATAGGTGTTGTTTGATGACACTGGCCTTGTGGTATTTTTCTCTTAAGTGTGTCGTACATAAAGAAAAGTTCATGACTGTCAGTTTCAAATGTTCACTAAACCGTTTTTTGAAATTTGGTCCAGCTTTCCCTATGTAAATTCTCTCACAGTTATCGCACTTTGCCGGCCGCTGTGGCCGAGCGGTTCCAGGCGCTTCAGTCGGAAACCACGCTGCTGCTACGGTCGCATGTTCGAATCCTGCCTCGGGCATGGATGTGTGTGATGTCCTTAGGTTAGTTAGGTGTAAGTAGTTCTAAGTCTAGGAGACTGATGACCTCAGATGTTAAGTCCCATAGTGCTTGGAGCTATTTGAACCATTTTATCGCAGTTTAACCAACAAACACTTGAAAATGCTAATTTACAGAATTTTCACAAGTTCGCACCTACAAATAAGCTTCAGAACGCACTGCAGTCACTAATTTGTAGTAACATCGAACAGTTCTGTAAGTTTGCGTGTTCAAGTGTTGGTAAATTTGAGGGCGATAACTATGAGAAAATTTAAGCAGGACAAACTGGATGAAATCTCAGACGAATATTTAAGGAACATCTGTTCCCGACTCACATGAACCTATCTCCATGTGGTTCGCACTTAAATGAAAAAACGACGACGCCAGTGAATGATACAATATCTGTCAGTCCTGCGTTTCACCGAAAGAGGCAGCTCACTAAATATATTGGAAGAAATAAAAATTTTCGTATAGGATGATACATCTCCACATTATTTTAAAAGAAAAGACAGATTTAAAACAGAAAAAAATTCGTCGACTGTTTTACAAGTACCCTTTAGGGACAACACATTTGGTTTGGCGACAAAGATAATAGAAGTAGCACTAAATAAACTCTGACATAAACGGCGTTCTGGAACTATTCATTCAAAGTAATACAGCTGATAGGGAACATAAAAAGAAATATATTTAGATTGGGACCATATGGTTTCTGAAGTTAACTTGCAATTACAGGAAGCATTTTGTCACTGGCGCTGACGTAAGCTGTAGTGTCGGTGTCGTGATTATACTGACATTCAAAACTGCTCTGTATAATGATGGTTCGCTCTGAGGTCTGCTCGGAAACACACAGATTCATTCACAAGCATCAGCGTTTTGTAGCAACACCGGTGATAGGTTGACTGGCCACGCATTCTACCATTTCGCCACAGAGGACGGAGATATCGTATCTACATGGAAAACGTGATGCCAGAACTGCTGCAGGATGTTAGACAAAGGATGTACCTCGAGCCCGATGAGGCTCTATCCCATTTCAGTAATGCGAGCCACCTTGGAGCTTCGATGGATCGCCCGTGGCGGCCCTATGGCGTGTCTTCCCAGGTCGCTTGATCTCTCGTGCCTGGATTTCTTCCTCTGGGGGCATATGAAGTCGCTAGTGTATGGAACTGTTGAGGAAACAGAAGAAGATCTCATCACTAGAACTGCTGAGATCTCGTCGCTAGAGCTGCTGTCGCTTTTGGTATTATTGGGGCCATGCCGGGAACCGCAAGTTGTTCGGGATTGGTTTGAAGAACATTCTGGACGATTCGAGTGAATGATGTGGCCACCCAGATCACCCGACATGAATAACATCGAACGTTTATCAGACGTAATCGAGCAGTCAGTTTGTGCACAACATCCTGCACCGGCAACTCTTCCGAAATTATGGACGGCTACAGAGGCAGCATGGTTCAGTATCTCTGCAGGGGCCTACCAGCGATGTGTTAAGCCCATGCCACGTCGAGCTCTTGCACTACGCCGGAAGAAAGGGCGTCCGATACGGTGTTAGGAGGTATCCTGCTACTCTTATCGTATTATTACACAAATATTACGAAGTACTGTCAATGTCATAAGGTGAAAAGCATTACGAATTAGGCAAGTAGCATTGTGATGACATGAAAAGTCACAAGCGATACTTATAAATCTCATACTGTATGTACTACACTCCTGGAAATGGAAAAAAGAACACATTGACACCGGTGTGTCAGACCCACCATACTTGCTCCGGACACTGCGAGAGGGCTGTACAAGCAATGATCACACGCACGCCACAGCGGACACACCAGGAACCGCGGTGTTGGCCGTCGAATGGCGCTAGCTGCGCAGCATTTGTGCACCGCCGCCGTCAGTGTCAGCCAGTTTGCCGTGGCATACGGAGCTCCATCGCAGTCTTTAACACTGGTAGCATGCCGCGACAGCGTGGACGTGAACCGTATGTGCAGTTGACGGACTTTGAGCGAGGGCGTATAGTGGGCATGCGGGAGGCCGGGTGGACGTACCGCCGAATTGCTCAACACGTGGGGCGTGAGGTCTCCACAGTACACCGATGTTGTCGCCAGTGGTCGGCGGAAGGTGCACGTGCCCGTCGACCTGGGACCGGACCGCAGCGACGCACGGATGCACGCCAAGACCGTAGGATCCTACGCAGTGCCGTAGGGGACCGCACCGCCACTTCCCAGCAAATTAGGGACACTGTTGCTCCTGGGGTATCGGCGAGGACCATTCGCAACCGTCTCCATGAAGCTGGGCTACGGTCCCGCACACCGTTAGGCCGTCTTCCGCTCACGCCCCAACATCGTGCAGCCCGCCTCCAGTGGTGTCGCGACAGGCGTGAATGGAGGGACGAATGGAGACGTGTCGTCTTCAGCGATGAGAGTCGCTTCTGCCTTGGTGCCAATGATGGTCGTATGCGTGTTTGGCGCCGCGCAGGTGAGCGCCACAATCAGGACTGCATACGACCGAGGCACACAGGGCCAACACCCGGCATCATGGTGTGGGGAGCGATCTCCTACACTGGCCGTACACCACTGGTGATCGTCGAGGGGACACTGAATAGTGCACGGTACATCCAAACCGTCATCGAACCCATCGTTCTACCATTCCTAGACCGGCAAGGGAACTTGCTGTTCCAACAGGACAATGCACGTCCACATGTATCCCGTGCCACCCAACGTGCTCTAGAAGGTGTAAGTCAACTACCCTGGCCAGCAAAATCTCCGGATCTGTCCCCCATTGAGCATGTTTGGGACTGGATGAAGCGTCGTCTCACGCGGTCTGCACGTCCAGCACGAACGCTGGTCCAACTGAGGCGCCAGGTGGAAATGGCATGGCAAGCCGTTCCACAGGACTACATCCAGCATCTCTACGATCGTCTCCATGGGAGAATAGCAGCCTGCATTGCTGCGAAAGGTGGATATACACTGTACTAGTGCCGACATTGTGCATGCTCTGTTGCCTGTGTCTATGTGCCTGTGGTTCTGTCAGTGTGATCATGTGATGTATCTGACCCCAGGAATGTGTCAATAAAGTTTCCCCTTCCTGGGACAATGAATTCACGGTGTTCTTACTTCAATTTCCAGGAGTGTATATGTAACACATAAGAAATACGTGCCTTTTGTAATGCAGACACCGTCCATGACGGGCGAAGAACCGAAGCAAGTCCAATAAAATAAACTGCTACCAACAAGCAAATACTGTTAAACAATTAATTATTAATATGACATATTTACAATTTCTACAAAATGCAGAGCACCAAATGTACAAGGAAGCTTCTCTTCTTTGAATTTTGTCTGTCCTGTCTATTTCTTGTATCTGATAATTGAGAGCGACCGACTCACTAGCAGTACTGACGAACTGCTTAGGTTTTGTAGTCATAAGTTACTTACTTCATTGGGGAATCACATTTACTTAGAATCCTTTTCGAAAATCAGAATCTGGCATCTGCTTTCCCTTAAACAAATGTATGTGGTCATCGGAGCTTAGGCCGCTCACGAAGTATACGCTAAAATACAGGGTGGGGCAAATAAAATTGGTCCGGAGGACATAATTTCAGGGTACACAAGAACACATCACAAGAAAGGAAACAGAGTACTAACGTGACTATAAAGGATGTTGAAAGTGACAACAATTCATCTCTATGCACTTCTGGGGACTGGTCAGCAAGACTGCTGCAATTGCGGCAGTCGTATGTCCTACTGTATTTCTTGAAGACTGTGACGGTCGTTATGATACATCTTAGACTGCAGGGCTCCACACACGAAGAAATCGCACACTTACAGATCAGATGACTTAGGCTGCGACCAGACTGACCTCTGCTACCAACTCTGTCAGGCGTTAAGATTGTGTAGATATGCTCCATGGTTCGGCTGGCTGTACGCGCAGTTGCTCCATCCTGTTGGAAGTAACTGTATGTCTGTTCCTTCCCTGTTAAATACAAACTACATTCACGTACAATCGTAACTACTCGTCCGTATCACTTTCATTTACCCCATCCTGTATTTCGCGGTAGGGCCTGACGTAACAACTAAAAAGAAAAGATCTGTGGCATATAGCGAGAAGTAATGGTTGTTAACAGCGCAAAGCATTAAGCTTATATCAGTCAACTGCAATATTAACGACTTTTTGCTTTGAAATATGAAAGGGGACCCGTTTAACGTTCCACCAAAAACGTCAGTTTTCCCGTCATGTCCTCAAAGTGGCAAAGAATTAAGCTTATATTAGTCATATGCAACTTTCTGATTAATCACTATTTTCTCTACAACATGAAAAACATGTAATTAATGACTCAATTAAACAGTCACTTTGATGTATGCATTAAAAACAAAGTTTCGTCGATATTCGTCGCGTAATAAGTGGAACATGGTGTTTCACAGCGTTATTACGGATAAGTGCAGCTCGCTACATGCTGTTGTTGTTTTTGAGGTCTTCTGCCCAAAGACTAGTTTAATGAAGCTCACTCCGCTACTCTACTCTCTACCGTGCAATCTACTTCATCTCCGAATAACTGCTGCAACTACTTGAACCTGCTTACTAAACTCATCTTTTGTTCACCCACCCCCTTCAGTACTCAACTGATGATTTGTTGATGTGAAAATGTCCTACAAACCGATCCCTCATCTTAGGCAAGTTATGCCGAGAAATTCATTTTTTAAGCATTATGTTCCGTAACAACTCATTATTTACGTGCTGCACCCACCCACCTCATCTTCAGCATTCCTCTGTAGTACATCATTTAAAAAGCTTCCGTTCTATTTTCGTCTGAGCAGTTTATAGTTCATTTTAATACAAGGGTACACACCAGACAAACAGTTTCAGAAACATTTCCTAATACTTGTGTCTGTATTAGATGTTAATAAATTCCTGTTCTTTAGAAACCCTTCTCTTGCCATTGCCAGTCTACGTTTTACATCCTCTATACTTCAGCCACCATCATCAGTTATTCTGCTGCCCAAACAGCAAAACTCGGCTACTACTTTTTGCTGTTTCCTAATCTAATTCCCTCAGCGTGTCCTAATTAATTCAACTATATTCTATTAATCTTGATTTATATTTCGGATGTTCCTGTCATATCCTCCTTTCAAGACACTGCCCATTCCGTTCAACTGCTCTTCAAACTCCTTTGCTGCCTCTGACAGAATTACAATGTCATCAGTGAAGCTCACAGTTTTTATTTGTTTTCCCTAAACTTCATTTCCTTCTTCGAATTTATCTTTGATTTCCCTCACAGCTTCATCAGTCTACAGATTGTATAACATTGCGGATGGGCTTCAATCCTGTATGCCGGGCGCGGTGGTCTAGCGGTTGTATAATATTGCGGATGGGCTTCAATCCTGTATGCCGGGCGCGGTGGTCTAGCGGTTCTGGCGCTGCAGTCCGGAACCGCAGGACTGCTACGGTCGCAGGTTCGAATCCTGCCTCGGGCAGGGGTGTGTGTGATGTCCTTAGGTTAGTTAGGTTTAAGTAGTTCTAAGTTCTAGGGGACTTATGACCTAAGATGTTGAGTCCCATAGTGCTCAGAGCCATTTGCACCATTTTTTTTCAATCCTGTATCACTCTCTTCGCAATCACTGCGTCCGTTTCATTCCCTGCGACTCTTATAACTGCAGTCTGGTTTCTGTAGAAGTTGTAAATAAGTTTTTTGTTGTGATATTACATGTCCCATATGCTTGTAAAAGTGATACGCCGGTGAATAAAAGTATTACTGCTATTATTACTGCTGCACTACGTAAAACATTATTGGCAGGCATTACTGCGTAATGGTGACATGTGTCTGTAAGGTGACCCTAATGAAGACTTTCGAGATCAAATAAACACCTGGGTAGAGCTGCTAAGGTATAGGGTCCCATTTTCAGCCGGGAGAAAAGTGAATAGATGATCATGGACAACCAATGGTAGACATCGAAGTGGAGGGGAAACAGCTACACATAACACTTCATTTCAAATATCTTGGCAGTGTTGTCACCGATACTGGTTCTATTGACAAAATAATCACTCACAGAGTGCAAGCTGGTGATAACTTGTAACATACTGTTAAATACCTAATGGGGCACCAGAAAGCATCACTAAAATGTAACAGTCGTGTTTGAAAACTATTACGTTCCCATTCTGAAATATGGTTGCGAAATTATGAACTACGGTTGTGAAAGATGGACTGTGAAATGTAAAGACACCAGCCGGATTCAGGTAGCTGAAATGAGGTTTGTCCGTGGCATGGTTGGAAAGGCACCGAGGGATGGAAAATTTGGAAATTCAAAAACAGGATCAAGTTATAAGTAGTGATGGGACAACCGACTGTAACAACCGATTGGTCAGTTGATTGTTTTTTTCGTTCAGTCGGGTTTTTTAGTCGACTGAAACAACCGAATGAAACCAGTCTCTCCGACCACGTCAGCCATAGTAAGTAGTTTCACACAATGCGAGACAAATGATAGAAACAAGTCTCCGTATGTTGCCGCCGTTCAATGAATGATTTCACCCATTCACCTGGTTGAGCGAAATTCATTGCGAGGAAACCGACTGATACAAGTCTATCGGTTTCGGCGTTTACATGTATGTTTTCAAGCAGTCTTCGTATTCTGTTTACAAATAAAGTATCTTATTTCAAGGACACGTGGATAAAACATAAATTTCTAAAAACAAAATACTTTTGAAAATGTGTGATTTTACTTATTTGACTTCCCGATAAGCTAAACACTTTAAAAAACATTGCTCAGAACTGGGTGAAACTGCAGCATTAAATCGCTTTCGAGTGTGGTGTGTGGCGGAGTTGCTTCGTTCTTCGGTCTGTCTGTCTGTTCAGTACAAATTCTGCAACTGATTTTAAACTGAATTCCCGATAAGCTGAAACTTTCGACTTAGCTCAGAACTGGATGACAATGTAACGTTAACTCGCTTTCTTTTCTGTTGGGTGGCGGAGAGTATTTGGTGTTCCCCTGTTGTTTCTCTGTTTTCTTGTTCCAGTCGCCAACGTTTCGCAGTTAAGAACGATTGCTGCTAAGCTTCCATGTGAGCTCGATACACTCTAGTTCTTACATACGCGGTCTTTTCACGAGATATACGTAGAAAGAAGAAAGTTATTGGCTGACTAAGTTGAAGATGAACTGTAGTAATCCTGAAATTTACCACATGTCTCTGTTGCAATCTCATCAAAATGTTTGCAATCAACTAAAAAACTTCACACATAGAAGACTAAAAACAAGAAAATAACTATTTAAATAAAGTTCTATTTAACATAAAACGTTTGTAAAACGGATTAAAAAGTAATAAATAACATGTACTAATTCCATGTAGATTACTAACGCCATGTAGATAATCCTTAAAATCTGCGCATGAGAATTTTTAATAGTAATGACAATACTAGTAAAACTGAAAACGGGAAACGTGAGACACATGCATTAGATAATAGTAAGGTGTAGAGAGTAACTGTCGTTGAGAAAAATCACAGAACAGTTCATAGCATTTGGAGACAATAAAATTATTAGTGACTTAGGTTAACTATTCATGCATCAGTTACCTGTTGCATGCATGCCACGTTTTTCGTTTTAAATTTTAAAAGTATTTTTATATCTACTAAAAATTCATCAGTAAGCAAATTCACAAGGACTATATGTATGAAGTCAGGAATCTGTATGTGGCTAGTAGAAATTATTTAACATATTTTAGTCCGTTTTAAAAACATGTTTTGTCAAAAGGATTTTTACTCAAATAATTATTTTTGATTTAAATTTCCTTGAAACTCTACCTCTCTCTTCCCGCCGGCAGGAATCCTCTGATCGAAACATCTTTTCCGACAAATGCTGAGGTGACGTGAGCGTAAACCACATACGACACAATTTTTTTATTGGTGGGTCGGTGAGTTAAATTTGAAGCATATACTGCCACTTGTGGGAAACATTTTTCGTCGAAAATATTTGTCACCATTCTCTAATTGTCTTTGAAGTTCTTTGCTTAACGTAGTTTCATAGTATGAATCATTCTGGAAGATATTGTATATCGCACTGAATTTGACTTAGTCAAATGATTTCTGCCATTCACACATTATTAATCTGATTCACATACACTTATATATGTGTAATAGTTAAGGCTTCTTTGTTTTCAGCAGGCTTTTTGATACCTCAGAATCACTTGCAGAATTTTAATAAACATTTTTGGAACGATGATCAAAAATTTTTTTTAAAAATAAAATTTCTTTTTAAAATTCAGTCTTGATCACGTCACGTATGCTACAAGAACATAGGTGACCGGTTTTGGTCATATCACATCACCATCATCAGACCCATGGCATCCTTCGAAGATGGTAGGTGGAGCACTTTTCTCAGCTGCTGTGACGTCAACTAATCTACTTGCAGTATTGTTTCTTTTCATTTAAGCGCTATAAACGAACAAAATACATTTATAAAGATCAAACTTTGCAGCTCCTTACAACAATCGAAACAGAATAATCTTGTCAATGCAATCCAAGTTTAGCTCTCAGGCCCTTGTCTCTTTATCATAATAGGGTATTTAGATTATAAGTTGCATGGTATAAAATACAACTATGTAAATAAAATCATCATTTCTTCTTACCCGGATGTTTTTGTTAATAGTTCAATGTTTCTATCAAACACAGATGCCTATTAGGAATTTTAGGGGGTTTGATGGAAATGTTATGGGGATTTTGAATTGATCCAAGGGGGAACGTTTTTTAGGAATTGGCAACACTGTATAAGGGTAGTCTTACGTGTATTGAAATGTGTCTAAGTATGGTGTTAATATTTGGATATGTTTTTCTGTTTTATGCATTTGTGTATCGTTTAAATTAGGCTGGAATGGTTGAGCATTCGTGTAGACGAGTATGGAGAAACAGCATAAAAATTCACATGTAGCCTGCTTGGCAAACACGATTCGAAGCGACAGGGAACTAAACCGAGTCGGATCTCGCCTTCCCAAGTCTTACACACACACACACACACACACACACACACACACACACACACACACAGCGAGCAGGCACGCTTTTAAAATAGTACCTTATAATTTCTCAGTTGAATGCGATTATAACATCTTGTACTCATGTAGGAATGAGCTATGAGCGTATTCACTCAGTGTTACTATAAGCATAAACATATTTCAGTTAAATCGCTTAGGAGACAGTTAAAATCATTCAGCATTGGGTTTTCCCGGATTGTTCCTAGTTTTAATGGCTTCCAGAGGCCTAGTGGGGGAATTTTTGTACAACTGTCCCGGGTAAATCCGGACCTTTGCTAGTGTCTGGGGATATTAGGTTGCTTGGAAAGAAATACGTTGTAATTAACCTTAGTTAAAATTCATTAAATGAGAACCGGCGCATAGGTAGTTTCTTCGTTTTAGTCTATTAAAAACAGCACCATCAGACGATCTCCTGTACACTTAACAGGATGTTCCAAAAAGATCTTCACCATTTTGCCCACGAATATTCTATAAATGGAATAGATAACCATTCTTTTGTTATTTTCCCCTGTTAGTTATTCACTGACCAACCCCAAGCACTTGGAACAGTTTGTGGAATGGCTGGTTCATAGCAGATCTGATACCCACGTCCTGCAGGACCACCATTACCATTTTTTTCTTTGGGAGGGATCTGCGGGAACTGTGAAGTCGCATCAGAGCAGCAACAGCACACGTTAAGCGGGAAGCGCTAGTGCGCACAGTGTACTGGAATATCACTTAAATTTCCTGTGTGCTACAGATGGCGCACACTTTTAAGGTGACCAACCGCCGCGCCCGCCCCCCCCCCCCCCCACCCCGTCTTTTTTCTCGCAACAGTCTCGATTTTTCTACCTCTGTGGTATCACCACCAGACACCACACTTGCTAGGTGGTAGCCTTTAAATCGGCCGCGGTCCGTTAGTATACGTCGGACCCGCGTGTCGCCACTGTCAGTGATTGCAGACCGAGCGCCACCACACGGCAGGTCTAGAGAGACGTCCTGGCACTCGCCCCAGTTGTACAGCCGACTTAGCCAGAGATGGATCACTGACAACTACGCTCTCATTTGCCGAGACGATAGTTAGCATAGCCTTCAGCTACGTCATTTGCTACGACCTAGCAAGGCGCCATAGCATTTGATATTGAGATTATAACATGTACCGTCAAGAGCGATGTACACCAATTGTGGATTAAAGTTAAGTATTATATCAACTACGTACTTTATTTGCTACTATTAATTTCCTTAACTGTTCCAGACCTCACGCCAGTCAGCGTGTAATTAAACGCGTGCATTTCGGCCTCCTCTAGCAACACAGTGTTGGCTCTCTGCCAACACATCAAGCTCTGCCCCGAATTTTTCCAGAACTACTTCGGGACACCTATTTGCTCCGGATTTAACAATTATGAAACGATTTATCCCAGGTGAGGTGTCCAGTTCACCTGTATCAGTATGCTCATACTGAAAGGGTATTTTTCCTAATAAGTAATATATGCAGAAGTGTAAAAAACTGTTTGATGTACAGACTACGAAAGTAATGTCAGCGACCAGAGCGAATTATGATGAAGCTAGAGTTGAATGTTGTCATATGCTAATGAAAAATACAGACATGCTGAAGAAAATCTACACAGTACCGATAAATACCGTATGTCTGCTCGCATTGCTTCATTTTAGACGCCACTAATAAAATATAAATTAATGTACCTTTTGTAACATATTAAAGTGATACTTCTCAGTTACTACATTTAATTAAGACTTTTTCTGCAGTATCAAAATTGTTTAATGTGTACCAAATTTGACTGTAGAAAATAAGATAACCGCCGGTCGCTGTGACAGAGCGGTTCTAGGCGCTTCAGCCCGGAACCGCGCTGCTGCTACAGTCGCAGGTTCGAATCCTGCCTCGGGCATGGATGTGTGTGATGTCCTTACATTAGGTAGGTTTAAGTAGTTCTAAGTCTAGGGGAATGATGACCTCAGATGTTGAGTCCCACAGTGTTAACAAAAAAAAAAAGAGAACCTTAACACAATGAACTCTGTTAAGCGGCTAAAGGGGCTACTATAACCTATGGTGTATATGAACATTATGACGCAAACCGCACGTTTCTACCACTCCCCATTTATGAAATACATTTGATCAAACTTGTAAATCAATGTAGGACACCCCGTAGTTTCCATATTTCTTTACTGAGACAATGAGAAGCCTCCAGTAATCTGTGACACCACGAACCCCGACTGCGACCCGTCCGTCAGATAACTGAACATTTGAAATGTCATTTTGCTTCTACTGTATTTAAACTGTCTTAATTTACGTTCATATTCTTTACTGCAAATACCCGCCAGGTTAGACGAGAGCACTAATGCTTCCTGAACTCGGGTAGGCGCACCGGGCCCGGATCGAATTCGCCCGGCGGATTACCGTCGTCGGTCGGAGTACTGGCCAGCCTGTATGTGGTGTTTCGGCGGTTTTCCACATCCCGATAGGTGAATGCCTGGCTGGTCCCCACATTCCGACTCAGATAGACGGCTCGCAGACATCTGAACACGCTCGCAGTATTCCATTAATTACACTCGATGCAGACTGCTGGAGTACACTCATTCCGTCCCGGAGGATACGGGGTGGCGGCAAGAAGGGCATCCGGCTACCCCTTTCCACTAACCTTGACAAATCCGTTCCTAACAATGCCGACCCTGCGTCAGCGCGGGACATGGCACCAGTGAAAGAAAGAAAGAATTATTTACTGCAAATGAATACTACGTTCGAACTTGAACGTTTCTGCGATGCGCTTTGACACTTTGTTACTCTCGTATGTCATTTAAGTCTGCTGATCGGTAGAAGGCGTGCGCTCGCTGGCGTTGTCAGCACTGAAACGCAAGCGAGGAAACATTCCCCGTCACGTTCCCGCTCCCACGGTACATCGTGGCATCGGCCAGTTTACCGTCTACATTCTGCGAGTGTCTGGGAAAATAATCCGATTTGACTTCGATGTCTGGAATTATCGAAATTTTTGTCTGGGATCGGCAATTTAGGTGACGTCCAGCCTGCCACAGCGATATGTCAGATTAATTAATTAACCATTTGACACCTGGAACAACTTAATCCTCAACAATATATGAATGAGCTTTAAACGATTAGGAGAAAAATTACTCGATTCAGTACATAATTAAATGATCGTGCTTCACGCTTATTTTAACTTTGGTGTACCACCTGAGATGCGTCTTCACTTAACCCTGGAGTACGGCTGTCGTTTGGCAGTAAAATGTTGCACAGCTTTAGTTCAAATTGTGAAAGTACTGCAGACTGGTTTCAATCAGAAGAATGAATGGCTAAAGTCAGGCAAAGAATAAAAGACCAGTTTAGTCAGACACAACAGTAAAGACCAGTTTTCGTTGGAAGAGTGACTACATGGTACAATCGTCACAAAAACTACTGACTGTTTTCACTTGAAAAGAAAGAGTAAATAATTCAGTCAAGATGCAAAGCTACAACAGTGGCTAATGTTTCCAAAAAATGGTTCAAATGGCTCTGAGCACTATGGGACTTAACATCTGAGGTCATCAGTCCCCTAGAATTTAGAACTAATTAAACCAAACTAACCTAAGGACATCACACACATCCATGCCCGAGGCAGGATTCGAACCTGCGACCGTAGCAGTCGCGCGGTTCCAGACTGTAGCGCCTAGAACCGCTCGGCCACCCCGGCCGGCCTAGTGTTTCCATTAGGTCCCTCCCACATACTGGTTTCACTCAAAAGAATGAATGAATCGTTCAGCCGATACGTAAAACTACGACCGAATGAGTCGACTGTTTTCCAAGAACAGAATGACTCAATTGTTTTCATTCACTTTCTCCCATCACTAGTTGTAAGACTTCAAGGCAAAACAACCTTGCAATGGCTGAGAGGGTATGGACGTATGCGACGTATGGATGCTAACAGCTAGCAACAGTAACGTATGGCTTGAAACTATGGAACAAAAGACCAAGAGGACGAACAAAAGACCTAAAAGGATATGGTGAAACCTGACATCGATCACAGGAGATATACCTGAGACAGTGTCAAAGAGGGAGAAAAGTTTATGGACAGAAATTGAAGGGGAAGTTCCGTTTGCCGATCCAGAGAATAAAATGGAACGAAGTGGAATGATGTTCAATGTTCTGGGAAAATATTTTGCGATCTTTGCTGAGAGTCAGACAGTATGAATTTTAAGAAAACGTGAGAAAAATTCTAACAGCAGAAGTGGACCAAAATACCACAGAACCTCTCAATGAACAACAGTGATGTGATACACAAGATATTTCACCTCCGCCAGCCACAAAACAAGCCCAAGTGAAACTTTCTCACTGGCTGCTCCTCGTATCATCACTGAACATTTGCGACATTTCAGGAAGCAGCTCTCCCCGTGGGTCAACGACTTGGCCTTTCATAAATGCTGTGCGTGACACAGCCGTACGGCACGCCGCCGTGTGCGATTACGCAGTGGTAACTAGATGCTGCGCATCTAGGAGCACTGCGCCGTAGTGCGAGCGAGACATGAATACCAAGCGGTATGCCAACCCGTGCCACCGAGAAAACGGAACGACACGCTCATACCAAATGCCTACGTTCGTCGGTAAGGCACCAGCAATTTCCACCGTCTTACGTTGTTTTTCATTAATTTGTAGTAAGATAACAGTAGAATTTGTTTCTATCTTTTCTGAAGCATGGCGAACAGTTAACGTCATTGGCTTTGACATATTGACCTGTTGCGTAACCGAAATTCTAGGTAGGTCAGAAGACTTTCGATGGGTTCAAATGGCTCTGAGCACTATGGGACTTAACTTCTGAGGTCAGCAGTACCCTAGAGCTTAGAAATACTTAAACCTAACTATCCTAAGGACATCACACACATCCATGCCCGAGGCAAGATTCGAACCTGCGATCGTAGCGGTCGCGCGGTTCCAGACTTTAGCGCCTAGAACAGCTCGGCCATCCCGGCCGGCACTTTCGATGGGGTTACGGTGTGGGCCCAAAGCATTTTGGCGATGAAAATCCTTCTTACTTTCTTCGAACTACGGTGCAGTTGTCCTTGCGTTGTGTACAAACAAACTGTGCTGATGATACAGAAAATAACGAATCCAAAAGGTGGGAAACATATTATGCTGAATGATGGCATTAGTATCTACTAGATTGCGTTAGGTATACAGTTTCAATAAATCCACGATGAAGAGATCATCCAGGATGCATGTTAAAACAACGAGAACCAATAAACTTTTACAAAGAAAACCAAGTGTGATAATGAATCTTCCAAGGATCACAGTGAAGTAATGCTGATGGATGTGGAATATGTCAAAAATTCTTAAGCATACTTTTATT